>NC_044034.1:338003161-338182966 GCF_901765095.1 Microcaecilia unicolor
CCCTAAATTAGTTTGTTCTCCAAGTTTTGACTCCCTAAATTAGTTTTGATTCCTAGTTTTGACTCCCTAGTTTTGACTCCCATTTTGACTCCCTAAATTAGTTTTTTCTCCTAGTTTTCACTCCCTAACTTAGTTTTGACTTCTTAAATTAGTTTTGACACCTATTGTGACTCCATAAATAAGTTTTGACTCCCTAAATTAGTTTTGATTCCTAGTTTTGACTCCCAACATTAGTTTTGACTCCGTAAATTAGTTTTGACTCCCGTTTTGACTCCCTAAATTAGTTTTGACTCCCTAAATTAGTTTTGATTCCTAGTTTTGACTCTCTAACTTAGTTTTGACTCCCTAAATAGTTTTGACACCATTTTGACTCCTTAAATTAGTTTTGACTCCGGTAAATTAGTTTTTGATTCCTAGTTTGACTCTCTAAATTAGTTTTGACTCCCTAAATTAGTTTTGACTCCCATTTTGACTCCCTAAATAGTTTGATTCCTAGTTTTGACTCCCTAAATAGTTGACTCCCATTTTGACTCCTTAAATTAGTTTTGACTCTCTAAATTAGTTTTGACTCCCTAAATTAGTTTTGATTCCTAGTTTTGACGCCCCTAAATTAGATTTGACTCCCTAAATTAGTTTTGATTCCTAGTTTTGACTACCAACATTAGTTTTGACTCCGTAAATTAGTTTTGACTCCCGTTTTGACTCCCTAAATTAGTTTTGACTCCCTAAATTAGTTTTGACCCTCTAAATTAGTTTTGATTCCCTAAATTAGTTTTGATTCTCAGTTTTGACTCTCTAAATTAGTTTTGACTCCCTAAATTAGTTTGTTCTCCTAGTTTTGACTCTCTAACTTAGTTTTGACTCCCTAAATTAGTTTTGACACCCATTTTGTCTCCCTAAATTAGTTTTGACTCCCTAAATTAGTTTTGACACCCATTTGACTTCTAAATTAGTTTTGACTCCCTAAATTAATATTGACTCCCTAAATTAGTTTTGACTCCTTAAATTAGTTTTGAATCCTAGCTTTGATTCCCTAAATTAGTTTTGACTCATCTAAATTAGTTTGACACCCATTTGACTCCCTAAATTAGTTTTGACTCTCTAAATAGTTTTGACTCCCTTTTTGACTCCCTCTAAATAGTTTTGATTCCTTAAATTAGTTTTGAATCCTAGCTTTGATTCCCTAAATTAGTTTTGAATCCCTAAATTAGTTTTTTCTCCTAGGTTTGACTCCCTAACTAAGTTTTGACTCCCTAAATTAGTTTTGACACCCATTTTGACTCCGTAAATTAGTTTTGATTCCTAGTTTTGACTCCCTAGTTTTGACTCCCATTTTGATCCCCTTAAATTAGTTTTGACTCCCTAAATTAGTTTTGATTCCTAGTTTTGACTCCATAGTTTTGACTCCCATTTTGACTCCCTAAATTAGTTTTTTCTCCTAGTTTTCACTCCCTAACTTAGTTTTGACTTCTTAAATTAGTTTTGACACCTATTGTGACTCCATAAATAAGTTTTGACTCCCTAAATTAGTTTTGATTCCTAGTTTTGACTCCATAAATTAGTTTTGACTCCGTAAATTAGTTTTGACTCCCATTTTAGACTCCCTAAATTAGTTTGACTCCCTAAATTAGTTTTGATTCTAGTTTTGACTCTCTAACTTAGTTTTGACTCCCTAAATTAGTTTTGACACCCATTTTGACTCCTTAAATTAGTTTTGACTCCGTAAATTAGTTTTGATTCCTAGTTTTGACTCTCTAAATTAGTTTTGACTCCCTAAATTAGTTTTGACTCCTAGTTTTGACTCCCTAAATTAGTTTTGATTCCTAGTTTTGACTCCCTAATAGTTTGACTCCATTTTGACTCCTTTAAATTAGTTTTGACTCTCTAAATTAGTTTTGACTCCCTAAATTAGTTTTGATTCCTAGTTTTGCCACCACTAAATTAGATTTGACTCCCTAAATTAGTTTTGATTCCTAGTTTTGACTACCAACATTAGTTTTGACTCCGTAAATTAGTGTTTGACTCCCGTTTGACTCCCTAAATTAGTTTTGACTCCCTAAATTAGTTTTGATTCCTAGTTTTGACTCTCTAACTAGTTTTGACTCCCTAAATTAGTTTTGACTCCCATTTTGACTCCTTAAATTAGTTTTGACTCCCTAAATTAGTTTTGATTCTAGTTTTGACTCTCTAAATTAGTTTTGACTCCCTAAATTAGTTTTGACTCCCATTTTGACTCCCTAAATTAGTTTTGATCCTAGTTTTGACTCCCTAAATTAGTTTTGACTCCCATTTTGACTCCTTAAATAGTTTTGACTCTCTAAATTAGTTTTTGACTCCCTAAATTAGTTTGATTTCCTAGTTTTGACGCCACTAAATTAGATTTGACTCCCTAAATTAGTTTTGATTCCTAGTTTTGACTACCAACATTAGTTTTGACTCCGTAAATTAGTTTTGACTCCCGTTTTGACTCCCTAAATTAGTTTGACTCCCTAAATTAGTTTTGATTCCTAGTTTTGACTCTCTAAATTAGTTTTTGACTCCCTAAATTAGTTTTGACACCCATTTTGACTCCTTAAATTAGTTTTGACTCCGTAAATTAGTTTTGATTCCTAGTTTTGACTCTCTAAATTAGTTTTGACTCCCTAAATTAGTTTTGACTCCCATTTTGACTCCCTAAATTAGTTTTGATTCCTAGTTTTGACTCCCTAAATTAGTTTTGACTCCCATTTTGACTCCTTAAATTAGTTTTGACTCTCTAAATTAGTTTTGACTCCCTAAATTAGTTTTGATTCCTAGTTTTGACGCCCCTAAATTAGATTTGACTCCCTAAATTAGTTTGATTCCTAGTTTTGACTCCCTAAATTAGTTTTGACTCCGTAAATTAGTTTTGACTCCCGTTTTGACTCCCTAAATTAGTTTGACTCCCTAAATTAGTTTTGATTCCTAGTTTTGACTCTCTAACTTAGTTTTGACTCCCTAAATTAGTTTTGACACCCATTTTGACTCCTTAAATTAGTTTTGACTCCGTAAATTAGTTTTGATCCTAGTTTTGACTCTCTAAATTAGTTTTGACTCCCTAAATTAGTTTTGACTCCCATTTGACTCCCTAAATTAGTTTTGATTCCTAGTTTTGTCTCCCTAAATTAGTTTTGACTCCCATTTTGACTCCTTAAATTAGTTTTGACTCTCTAAATTAGTTTTGACTCCCTAAATTAGTTTTGATTCCTAGTTTTGACGCCCCTAAATTAGATTTGACTTCCTAAATTAGGTCTGCCCCTTCACGGACCCGTTCTCAGAGATAAAAGCCCATGGAGATAGACGTTTTCGTTCGATTATGCCCTAAATTAGTTTTGATTCATAGTTTTGACTCCCCTAAATTAGTTTTGATTCTCAGTTTTGACTTCCTAAATAGTTTTAACTCCCTAAATTAGTTTGTTCTCCAAGTTTTGACTCCCTAAATTAGTTTTGATTCCTAGTTTTGACTCCCTAGTTTTGACTCCCATTTTGACTCCCTAAATTAGTTTTTTCTCCTAGTTTTCACTCCCTAACTTAGTTTTGACTTCTTAAATTAGTTTTGACACCTATTGTGACTCCATAAATTAGTTTTGACTCCCTAAATTAGTTTTGATTCCTAGTTTTGACTACCAACATTAGTTTTGACTCCGTAAATTAGTTTTGACTCCCGTTTTGACTCCCTAAATTAGTTTTGACTCCCTAAATTAGTTTTGATTCCTAGTTTTGACTCTCTAACTTAGTTTTGACTCCCTAAATTAGTTTTGACACCCATTTTGACTCCTTAAATTAGTTTTGACTCCGTAAATTAGTTTTGATTCCTAGTTTTGACTCTCTAAATTAGTTTTGACTCCCTAAATTAGTTTTGACTCCCATTTTGACTCCTTAAATTAGTTTTGACTCTCTAAATTAGTTTTGACTCCCTAAATTAGTTTTGATTCCTAGTTTTGACGCCCCTAAATTAGATTTGACTCCCTAAATTAGTTTTGATTCCTAGTTTTGACTACCAACATTAGTTTTGACTCCGTAAATTAGTTTTGACTCCCGTTTTGACTCCCTAAATTAGTTTTGACTCCCTAAATTAGTTTTGATTCCTAGTTTTGACTCTCTAACTTAGTTTTGACTCCCTAAATTAGTTTTGACACCCATTTTGACTCCTTAAATTAGTTTTGACTCCGTAAATTAGTTTTGATTCCTAGTTTTGACTCTCTAACTTAGTTTTGACTCCCTAAATTAGTTTTGACACCCATTTTGACTCCTTAAATTAGTTTTGACTCCGTAAATTAGTTTTGATTCCTAGTTTTGACTCCCTAAATTAGTTTTGACTCCCATTTTGACTCCCTAAATTAGTTTTGATTCCTAGTTTTGACTCCCTAAATTAGTTTTGACTCCCATTTTGACTCCTTAAATTAGTTTTGACTCTCTAAATTAGTTTTGACTCCCTAAATTAGTTTGATTCCTAGTTTTGACGCCCCTAAATTAGATTTGACTTCCTAAATTAGGTCTGCCCCTTCACGGACCCGTTCTCAGAGATAAAAGCCCATGGAGATAGACGTTTTCGTTCGATTATGCCCTAAATTAGTTTTGATTCATAGTTTTGACTCCCCTAAATTAGTTTTGATTCTCAGTTTTGACTTCCTAAATAGTTTTAACTCCCTAAATTAGTTTGTTCTCCAAGTTTTGACTCCCTAAATTAGTTTTGATTCCTAGTTTTGACTCCCTAGTTTTGACTCCCATTTTGACTCCCTAAATTAGTTTTTTCTCCTAGTTTTCACTCCCTAACTTAGTTTTGACTTCTTAAATTAGTTTTGACACCTATTGTGACTCCATAAATAAGTTTTGACTCCCTAAATTAGTTTTGATTCCTAGTTTTGACTACCAACATTAGTTTTGACTCCGTAAATTAGTTTTGACTCCCGTTTTGACTCCCTAAATTAGTTTTGACTCCCTAAATTAGTTTGATTCCTAGTTTTGACTCTCTAACTTAGTTTTGACTCCCTAAATTAGTTTTGACACCCATTTTGACTCCTTAAATTAGTTTTGACTCCGTAAATTAGTTTTGATTCCTAGTTTTGACTCTCTAAATTAGTTTTGACTCCCTAAATTAGTTTTGACTCCCATTTTGACTCCCTAAATTAGTTTTGATTCCTAGTTTTGACTCCCTAAATTAGTTTTGACTCCCATTTTGACTCCTTAAATTAGTTTGACTCTCTAAATTAGTTTTGACTCCCTAAATTAGTTTTGATTCCTAGTTTTGACGCCCCTAAATTAGATTTGACTCCCTAAATTAGTTTTGATTCCTAGTTTTGACTACCAACATTAGTTTTGACTCCGTAAATTAGTTTTGACTCCCGTTTTGACTCCCTAAATTAGTTTTGACTCCCTAAATTAGTTTTGACCCTCTAAATTAGTTTTGATTCCCTAAATTAGTTTTGATTCTCAGTTTTGACTCTCTAAATTAGTTTTGACTCCCTAAATTAGTTTTGACACCCATTTTGTCTCCCTAAATTAGTTTTGACTCCCTAAATTAGTTTTGACACCCATTTTGACTTCTAAATTAGTTTTGACTCCCTAAATTAATATTGACTCCCTAAATTAGTTTTGACTCCTTAAATTAGTTTTGAATCCTAGCTTTGATTCCCTAAATTAGTTTTGACTCCCTAAATTAGTTTTGACACCCATTTTGACTCCCTAAATTAGTTTTGACTCTCTAAATTAGTTTTGACTCCCTTTTTGACTCCCTAAATTAGTTTTGATTCCTTAAATTAGTTTTGAATCCTAGCTTTGATTCCCTAAATTAGTTTTGAATCCCTAAATTAGTTTTTTCTCCTAGGTTTGACTCCCTAACTAAGTTTTGACTCCCTAAATTAGTTTTGACACCCATTTTGACTCCGTAAATTAGTTTTGATTCCTTGTTTTGACTCCCTAAATTAGTTTTGACTCCCATTTTGACTCCCTAAATTAGTTTTGACTCCCTAAATTAGTTTTGATTCCTAGTTTTGACTCCCTAGTTTTGACTCCCATTTTGACTCCCTAAATTAGTTTTTTCTCCTAGTTTTCACTCCCTAACTTAGTTTTGACTTCTTTTTTTTTTTTTTTTTTTTTTTTTTTTTATTTATTATTTTATTAAACTTTTAACAAACATAATTTCACATTTATGAATGATAATACACTATATAGAAATATCCAACAGAAATAATTTCTAAACGCAAGTTACAAACTTTATATCGACCACAAAAGAAATGAAATGATCCAAGAGGAAAGATTATTCAAATAACCTAAAAAGAAATAAATCAATAACACAGTTTACAATGGTGCGCCCGACTTGGGTAGTTCCACCAGCTCCGGTTAATCAGTGTACATATAGGATTACACCTTGACATTTACTTCCTCCCTACTTGTTACAAATTCCTCCAACTGTTTGGGATCAAAGAATTGAAATTGTTTAGATTGAAATACAATTCTACAAACACAAGGGAATTTCAACAGGAAACTAGCTCCTATTGCCAAAGTTCTTGTACGCAAAGCCAAAAAGGCTTTACGTCGTTTTTGAGTTTCTCTTGATAAGTCAGGATAAATTCTTATTTTAGACCCCAAAAAGTTTGAATCCAAGTGTCTTAATGAGAGCCTCAAAACTGCATCCCTATCAATCTCTAGAGCAAAGGTAACTATTAGCGTTGCTCTCCTCGTAATGACCTCCAGTGATGATTCCAAAAAGGCTGTTAGATTCATCTCTCCACCCTCTTGAGGAAATTTTTCTGAAACCCTAGGGTCAGTTTGTAAATAAAATGCACGAGTAATGGGTGGAAGAGAAGTGTCCAACATACCCAGTATTTCTACAAGATATTTTTTTACCATTTGTACTGGAGATACCAGAGGAGAGCTAGGAAAATTTATTAACCTTAAATTAAGTCTCTTAGACTGGTTCTCAAGATATTCCAACCGTCGTGAAGTAAAATTCTTTTCTTTAATCAGTGATTGAGCCAAAAGTTCCATCTTAGAAGTTCTTTCAGTAAGACATTTTACTTCTTCGGTTTGAGAGTCAGTCTTTTTCATTTGTAATAATGCAGCCTCTGATAAAGTTTTAATAGTCCCCGCATTTTTAACCACCAAAGATTGTAGGGAGGCATATGCAGTAAAGGTTAAATCCCATAGTGACTCTAAAGTCACTACGGCTGGCTTTTCCATTTTCCCAGCACTAAACTCAGGGAGTGGTGCATTAGCAGCCAGCTCCAGGGTACTCACTGTCTGTGAGGACAGCGTCAAAGATGGTAACATCACTGGAACTTCTGTGCTAATAGCACTTTGGTCTTCATTCGTCTCCTTCTGGCTCCCTCCCTGTGCACATCGATCTCCATTCCGGGCCGAGGCATCTGGGCTCTGAAGAAAACGTTCACTTCCTGGTTGCAGGGGCGCCGCACGTTCGACAGGGCTCAGAGAAGCCCCGTCTTCACTGACGACCAGCGTCGAAGCGCCAGCCTCATCGGAAGGAGTAGAAACTCTCCCAGGACCCAGTGCGATATTGAATTCCTCCATTTTCGCTTGGCGTAGCTGGTTGGGCCCGCCAGGGAGAGAGGGAATCTCCCTGACTTTGCCTCTCCTTTTTCCCATAACGAGAATCAGGTAAGAAACCGCTAACCGCCGCGTTTCAAGGAAGGAGACAGATCGCGTCTGGTCGCGCACCTCAGACCGTCGCCATCTTGGATCCATTGTCTAGTTTTGACTTCTTAAATTAGTTTTGACACCTATTGTGACTCCATAAATAAGTTTTGACTCCCTAAATTAGTTTTGATTCCTAGTTTTGACTACCAACATTAGTTTTGACTCCGTAAATTAGTTTTGACTCCCGTTTAGACTCCCTAAATTAGTTTTGACTCCCTAAATTAGTTTTGATTCCTAGTTTTGACTCTCTAACTTAGTTTTGACTCCCTAAATTAGTTTTGACACCCATTTTGACTCCTTAAATTAGTTTTGACTCCGTAAATTAGTTTTGATTCCTAGTTTTGACTCTCTAAATTAGTTTTGACTCCCTAAATTAGTTTTGACTCCCATTTTGACTCCCTAAATTAGTTTTGATTCCTAGTTTTGACTCCCTAAATTAGTTTGACTCCCATTTTGACTCCTTAAATTAGTTTTGACTCTCTAAATTAGTTTTGACTCCCTAAATTAGTTTTGATTCCTAGTTTTGACACCACTAAATTAGATTTGACTCCCTAAATTAGTTTTGATTCCTAGTTTTGACTACCAACATTAGTTTTGACTCCGTAAATTAGTTTTGACTCCCGTTTTGACTCCCTAAATTAGTTTTGACTCCCTAAATTAGTTTTGATTCCTAGTTTTGACTCTCTAACTTAGTTTTGACTCCCTAAATTAGTTTTGACACCCATTTTGACTCCTTAAATTAGTTTTGACTCCGTAAATTAGTTTTGATTCCTAGTTTTGACTCTCTAAATTAGTTTTGACTCCCTAAATTAGTTTTGACTCCCATTTTGACTCCCTAAATTAGTTTTGATTCCTAGTTTTGACTCCCTAAATTAGTTTTGACTCCCATTTTGACTCTCTAAATTAGTTTTGACTCCCTAAATTAGTTTTGATTCCTAGTTTTGACGCCCCTAAATTAGATTTGACTTCCTAAATTAGGTCTGCCCCTTCACGGACCCGTTCTCAGAGATAAAAGCCCATGGAGATAGACGTTTTCGTTCGATTATGCCCTAAATTAGTTTTGATTCATAGTTTTGACTCCCCTAAATTAGTTTTGATTCTCAGTTTTGACTTCCTAAATAGTTTTAACTCCCTAAATTAGTTTGTTCTCCAAGTTTTGACTCCCTAAATTAGTTTTGACTCCTTAAACTAGTTTCGATTCCTAGTTTTGACTCCCCTAAATTAGTTTTGACTCCCTAAATTAGTTTTTATTCCTAGTTTTGACTCCCTAAATTAGTTTTGACTACCATTTTGACTCCCTAAATTAGTTTTGACTCCTTAAACTAGTTTCGATTCCTAGTTTTGACTCCCCTAAATTAGTTTTGACTCCCTAAATTAGTTTTGACACCCATTTTGACTCCCTAAATTAGTTTTGACTACCATTTTGACTCCCTAAATTAGTTTGACTCCCTAAATTAGTTTTGATTCCTAGTTTTGACTCCCCTAAATTAGTTTTGACTCCCTAAATTAGTTTTGACTCCCTAAATTAGTTTTTTCTCCTAGGTTTGACTCCCTAACTTAGTTTTGACTCCCTAAATTAGTTTTGACACCCATTTTGACTCCGTAAATTAGTTTTGACTCCCTAAATTAGTTGTGATTCCTAGTTTTGACTCACTAAATTAGTTTTGACACCCATTTTGACTCCCTAAATTAGTTTTGATTCCTAGTTTTGACTCCTTAAATTAGTTTTGACTCACTAAATTAGTTTTGATTCCTAGTTTTGACTCCCTAAATTAGTTTTGACTCTCATTTTGACTCCTTAAATTAGTTTTGACTCCCTAAATTAGTTTTGATTCCTAGTTTTGACTCCCTAAATTAGTTTTAACTCACTAAATTACTTTTGACTCCCATTTTGACTCCCTAAATTAGTTTTGATTCCCTAAATTAGTTTTGATTCCTAGTTTTGACTCCCTAGTTTTGACTCCCATTTTGACTCCCTAAATTAGTTTTTTCTCCTAGTTTTCACTCCCTAACTTAGTTTTGACTCCATAAATTAGTTTTGACTCCCTAAATTAGTTTTGATTCCTAGTTTTGACCCCCAAAATTAGTTTTGACTCCGTAAATTAGTTTTGATTCCCATTTTGACTCTCTAACTTAGTTTTGACTCCCTAAATTAGTTTTGACACCCATTTTGTCTCCCTAAATTAGTTATGACTCCCTAAATTAGTTTTGATTCCTAGTTTTGACTCCCTAAATTAGTTTTGACTCCCATTTTGACTCCCTAAATTAGTTTTGACTCCCTAAATTACTTTTGACTCCCTAAATTAGTTTTTTCTCCTAGTTTTCACTCCCTAACTTAGTTTTGACTCCCTAAATTAGTTTTGACACCCATTTTGACTTCTAAATTAGTTTTGACTCCCTAAATTAATATTGACTCCCTAAATTAGTTTTGACTCCTTAAATTAGTTTTGAATCCTAGCTTTGATTCCCTAAATTAGTTTTGACTCCCTAAATTAGTTTTGACACCCATTTTGACTCCCTAAATTAGTTTTGACTCCCTAAATTAGTTTTGACTCCCATTTTGACTCCCTAAATTAGTTTTGATTCCTTAAATTAGTTTTGAATCCTAGCTTTGATTCCCTAAATTAGTTTTGACTCCCTAAATTAGTTTTTCCTCCTAGGTTTGACTCCCTAACTAAGTTTTGACTCCCTAAATTAGTTTTGACACCCATTTGACACCTTAAATTAGTTTTGACTCCCTAAATTAGTTTTGACACCCATTTTGACTCCCTAAATTAGTTTTGATTCCTAGTTTTGACTCCCTAAATTAGTTTTGACTCCCTAAATTAGTTTTGATTCTCAGTTTTGACTCCCTAAATTAGTTTTGACTCCCTAAATTAGTTTTGACACCCATTTTGACTCCCTAAATTAGTTTTGACTCCCTAAATTACTTTTGATTCCTAGTTTTGACTCCCAACATTAGTTTTGACTCCGTAAATTAGTTTTGACTCCCGTTTTGACTCCCTAAATTAGTTTTGACTCCCTAAATTAGTTTGACTCTCTAAATTAGTTTTGATTCCCTAAATTAGTTTTGATTCTCAGTTTTGACTCTCTAAATTAGTTTTGACTCCCTAAATTAGTTTGTTCTCCTAGTTTTGACTCTCTAACTTAGTTTTGACTCCCTAAATTAGTTTTGATTCCCTAAATTAGTTTTGATTCTCAGTTTTGACTTCCTAAATTAGTTTTGACTCCCTAAATTAGTTTGACACCCATTTTGTCTCCCTAAATTAGTTTTGACTCCCTAAATTAGTTTTGACACCCATTTTGACTTCTAAATTAGTTTTGACTCCCTAAATTAATATTGACTCCCTAAATTAGTTTTGACTCCTTAAATTAGTTTTGAATCCTAGCTTTGATTCCCTAAATTAGTTTTGACTCCCTAAATTAGTTTTGACACCCATTTTGACTCCCTAAATTAGTTTTGATTCCTAGTTTTGACTCTCTAAATTAGTTTTGACTCCCTTTTTGACTCCCTAAATTAGTTTTGACTCCCTAAATTAGTTTTGATTCCTTAAATTAGTTTTGAATCCTAGCTTTGATTCCCTAAATTAGTTTTGAATCCCTAAATTAGTTTTTTCTCCTAGGTTTTGACTCCCTAACTAAGTTTTGACTCCCTAAATTAGTTTTGACACCCATTTTGACTCCGTAAATTAGTTTTGATTCCTTGTTTTGACTCCCTAAATTAGTTTTGACTCCCATTTTGACTCCCTAAATTAGTTTTGACTCCCTAAATTAGTTTTGATTCCTAGTTTTGACTCCCTAGTTTTGACTCCCATTTTGACTCCCTAAATTAGTTTTTTCTCCTAGTTTTCACTCCCTAACTTAGTTTTGACTTCTTAAATTAGTTTTGACACCTATTGTGACTCCATAAATAAGTTTTGACTCCCTAAATTAGTTTTGATTCCTAGTTTTGACTACCAACATTAGTTTTGACTCCGTAAATTAGTTTTGACTCCCGTTTTGACTCCCTAAATTAGTTTTGACTCCCTAAATTAGTTTTGATTCCTAGTTTGACTCTCTAACTTAGTTTTGACTCCCTAAATTAGTTTTGACACCCATTTTGACTCCCTAAATTAGTTTTGACTCCGTAAATTAGTTTTGATTCCTAGTTTTGACTCTCTAAATTAGTTTTGACTCCCTAAATTAGTTTTGACTCCCATTTTGACTCCCTAAATTAGTTTTGATTCCTAGTTTTGACTCCCTAAATTAGTTTGACTCCCATTTTGACTCCTTAAATTAGTTTTGACTCTCTAAATTAGTTTTGACTCCCTAAATTAGTTTTGATTCCTAGTTTTGACACCACTAAATTAGATTTGACTCCCTAAATTAGTTTTGATTCCTAGTTTTGACTACCAACATTAGTTTTGACTCCGTAAATTAGTTTTGACTCCCGTTTTGACTCCCTAAATTAGTTTTGACTCCCTAAATTAGTTTTGATTCCTAGTTTTGACTCTCTAACTTAGTTTTGACTCCCTAAATTAGTTTTGACACCCATTTTGACTCCTTAAATTAGTTTTGACTCCGTAAATTAGTTTTGATTCCTAGTTTTGACTCTCTAAATTAGTTTGACTCCCTAAATTAGTTTTGACTCCCATTTTGACTCCCTAAATTAGTTTTGATTCCTAGTTTTGACTCCCTAAATTAGTTTTGACTCCCATTTTGACTCCTTAAATTAGTTTTGACTCTCTAAATTAGTTTTGACTCCCTAAATTAGTTTTGATTCCTAGTTTTGACGCCCCTAAATTAGATTTGACTTCCTAAATTAGGTCTGCCCCTTCATGGACCCGTTCTCAGAGATAAAAGCCCATGGAGATAGACGTTTTCGTTTGATTATGCCCTAAATTAGTTTTGATTCATAGTTTTGACTCCCCTAAATTAGTTTTGATTCTCAGTTTTGACTTCCTAAATAGTTTTAACTCCCTAAATTAGTTTGTTCTCCAAGTTTTGACTCCCTAAATTAGTTTTGACTCCTTAAACTAGTTTCGATTCCTAGTTTTGACTCCCCTAAATTAGTTTTGACTCCCTAAATTAGTTTTTATTCCTATTTTGACTCCCTAAATTAGTTTTGACTACCATTTTGACTCCCTAAATTAGTTTTGACTCCTTAAACTAGTTTCGATTCCTAGTTTTGACTCCCCTAAATTAGTTTTGACTCCCTAAATTAGTTTTGACACCCATTTTGACTCCCTAAATTAGTTTTGACTACCATTTTGACTCCCTAAATTAGTTTTGACTCCCTAAACTAGTTTCGATTCCTAGTTTTGACTCCCCTAAATTAGTTTTGACTCCCTAAATTAGTTTTGACTCCCTAAATTAGTTTTTTCTCCTAGGTTTGACTCCCTAACTTAGTTTTGACTCCCTAAATTAGTTTTGACACCCATTTTGACTCCGTAAATTAGTTTTGACTCCCTAAATTAGTTGTGATTCCTAGTTTTGACTCCCTAAATTAGTTTTGACAACCCATTTTGACTCCCTAAATTAGTTTTGATTCCTAGTTTTGACTCCTTAAATTAGTTTTGACTCACTAAATTAGTTTTGATTCCTAGTTTTGACTCCCTAAATTAGTTTTGACTCCCATTTTGACTCCTTAAATTAGTTTTGACTCCCTAAATTAGTTTTGATTCCTAGTTTTGACTCCCTAAATTAGTTTTAACTCACTAAATTACTTTTGACTCCCATTTTGACTCCCTAAATTAGTTTTGATTCCCTAAATTAGTTTTGATTCCTAGTTTTGACTCCCTAGTTTTGACTCCCATTTTGACTCCCTAAATTAGTTTTTTCTCCTAGTTTTCACTCCCTAACTTAGTTTTGACTCCCTAAATTAGTTTGACTCCCTAAATTAGTTTTGATTCCTAGTTTTGACCCCCAAAATTAGTTTTGACTCCGTAAATTAGTTTTGACTCCCATTTTGACTCTCTAACTTAGTTTTGACTCCCTAAATTAGTTTTGACACCCATTTTGTCTCCCTAAATTAGTTATGACTCCCTAAATTAGTTTTGATTCCTAGTTTTGACTCCCTAAATTAGTTTTGACTCCCATTTTGACTCCCTAAATTAGTTTTGACTCCCTAAATTACTTTTGACTCCCTAAATTAGTTTTTTCTCCTAGTTTTCACTCCCTAACTTAGTTTTGACTCCCTAAATTAGTTTTGACACCCATTTTGACTTCTAAATTAGTTTTGACTCCCTAAATTAATATTGACTCCCTAAATTAGTTTTGACTCCTTAAATTAGTTTTGAATCCTAGCTTTGACTCCCTAAATTAGTTTTGACTCCCTAAATTAGTTTTGACACCCATTTTGACTCCCTAAATTAGTTTTGACTCCCTAAATTAGTTTTGACTCCCTTTTTGACTCCCTAAATTAGTTTTGATTCCTTAAATTAGTTTTGAATCCTAGCTTTGATTCCCTAAATTAGTTTTGACTCCCTAAATTAGTTTTTTCTCCTAGGTTTGACTCCCTAACTAAGTTTTGACTCCCTAAATTAGTTTTGACTCCCATTTTGACTCCCTAAATTAGTTTTGACACCCATTTTGACTCCCTAAATTAGTTTTGATTCCTAGTTTTGACTCCCTAAATTAGTTTTGACTCCCTAAATTAGTTTTGATTCTCAGTTTTGACTCCCTAAATTAGTTTTGACTCCCTAAATTAGTTTTGACACCCATTTTGACTCCCTAAATTAGTTTTGACTCCCTAATTAGTTTTGATTCCTAGTTTGACTCCCAAAATTAGTTTTGACTCCCTAAATTAGTTTTGACTCCCGTTTTGACTCCCTAAATTAGTTTTGACTCCCTAAATTAGTTTTGACTCCCTAAATTAGTTTTGATTCCCTAAATTAGTTTTGATTCTCAGTTTTGACTCCCTAAATTAGTTTTGACTCCCTAAATTAGTTTGTTCTCCTAGTTTTGACTCTCTAACTTAGTTTTGACTCCCTAAATTAGTTTTGACACCCATTTTGTCTCCCTAAATTAGTTTTGACTCCCTAAATTAGTTTTGACACCCATTTTGACTCTTTAAATTAGTTTTGACTCCGTAAATTAGTTTTGATTCCTAGTTTTGACTCCCTAAATTAGTTTTGACTCCCTAAACTAGTTTCGATACCTAGTTTTGACGCCCCTAAATTAGATTTGACTCCCTAAATTAGGTCTGCCCCTTCACGGACCCGTTCTCAGAGATAAAAGCCCATGGAGATAGACGTTTTCGTTCGATTATGCCCTAAATTAGTTTTGATTCATAGTTTTGACTCCCCTAAATTAGTTTTGACTCCCTAAATTAGTTTTGACTCCCGTTTTGACTCCCTAAACTAGTTTCGATTCCCAGTTTTGAGTCCCCTAAATTAGTTTTGACTCCCTAAATTAGTTTTGACACCCATTTTGACTCCCTAAATTAGTTTTGACTCCCTAAATTAGTTTTTTCTCCTAGTTTTGACTCCCTAACTTAGTTTTGACTCCCTAAATTAGTTTTGATTCTCAGTTTTGACTCCCTAAATTAGTTTTGACACCCATTTTGACTCCCTAAATTAGTTTTGACTCCCTAAATTAGTTTTGACTCCCATTTTGACTCCCTAAATTAGTTTTGACTCCCTAAATTAGTTTTGATTCCTAGTTTTGACTTCCTAAACTAGTTTCGATTCCTAGTTTTGACTCCCTAAATTAGTTTTGATTCCTAGTTTTGACTCCCCTAAATTAGTTTTGACTCTCTAAATTAGTTTTGATTCCCTAAATTAGTTTGATTCTCAGTTTTGACTCTCTAAATTAGTTTTGACTCCCTAAATTAGTTTGTTCTCCTAGTTTTGACACTCTAACTTAGTTTTGACTCCCTAAATTAGTTTTGACACCCATTTTGTCTCCCTAAATTAGTTTTGACTCCCTAAACTAGTTTCGATACCTAGTTTTGACGCCCCTAAATTAGATTTGACTCCCTAAATTAGGTCTGCCCCTTCACGGACCCGTTCTCAGAGATAAAAGCCCATGGAGATAGACGTTTTCGTTCGATTATGCCCTAAATTAGTTTTGATTCATAGTTTTGACTCCCCTAAATTAGTTTTGACTCCCTAAATTAGTTTTGACTCCCGTTTTGACTCCCTAAACTAGTTTCGATTCCCAGTTTTGAGTCCCCTAAATTAGTTTTGACTCCCTAAATTAGTTTTGACACCCATTTTGACTCCCTCAATTAGTTTTGACTCCCTAAATTAGTTTTTTCTCCTAGGTTTGACTCCCTAACTTAGTTTTGACTCCCTAAATTAGTTTTGATTCTCAGTTTTGACTCCCTAAATTAGTTTTGACACCCATTTTGACTCCCTAAATTAGTTTTGACTCCCTAAATTAGTTTTGACTCCCTTTTTGACTCCCTAAATTAGTTTTGATTCCTTAAATTAGTTTTGAATCCTAGCTTTGATTCCCTAAATTAGTTTTGACTCCCTAAATTAGTTTTTCCTCCTAGGTTTGACTCCCTAACTAAGTTTTGACTCCCTAAATTAGTTTTGACACCCATTTGACACCTTAAATTAGTTTTGACTCCCTAAATTAGTTTTGACACCCATTTTGACTCCCTAAATTAGTTTTGATTCCTAGTTTTGACTCCCTAAATTAGTTTTGACTCCCTAAATTAGTTTTGATTCTCAGTTTTGACTCCCTAAATTAGTTTTGACTCCCTAAATTAGTTTTGACACCCATTTTGACTCCCTAAATTAGTTTTGACTCCCTAAATTACTTTTGATTCCTAGTTTTGACTCCCAACATTAGTTTTGACTCCGTAAATTAGTTTTGACTCCCGTTTTGACTCCCTAAATTAGTTTTGACTCCCTAAATTAGTTTTGACTCTCTAAATTAGTTTTGATTCCCTAAATTAGTTTTGATTCTCAGTTTTGACTCTCTAAATTAGTTTTGACTCCCTAAATTAGTTTGTTCTCCTAGTTTTGACTCTCTAACTTAGTTTTGACTCCCTAAATTAGTTTTGACACCCATTTTGTCTCCCTAAATTAGTTTTGACTCCCTAAATTAGTTTTGACACCCATTTTGACTCCTTAAATTAGTTTTGACTCCGTAAATTAGTTTTGATTCCTAGTTTTGACTCCCTAAATTAGTTTTGACTCCCTAAACTAGTTTCGATACCTAGTTTTGACGCCCCTAAATTAGATTTGACTCCCTAAATTAGGTCTGCCCCTTCACGGACCCGTTCTCAGAGATAAAAGCCCATGGAGATAGACGTTTCGTTCGATTATGCCCTAAATTAGTTTTGATTCATAGTTTTGACTCCCCTAAATTAGTTTTGACTCCCTAAATTAGTTTTGACTCCCGTTTTGACTCCCTAAACTAGTTTCGATTCCCAGTTTTGAGTCCCCTAAATTAGTTTTGACTCCCTAAATTAGTTTTGACACCCATTTTGACTCCCTAAATTAGTTTTGACTCCCTAAATTAGTTTTTTCTCCTAGTTTTGACTCCCTAACTTAGTTTTGACTCCCTAAATTAGTTTTGATTCTCAGTTTTGACTCCCTAAATTAGTTTTGACACCCATTTTGACTCCCTAAATTAGTTTTGACTCCCTAAATTAGTTTTGACTCCCATTTTGACTCCCTAAATTAGTTTTGACTCCCTAAATTAGTTTTGATTCCTAGTTTTGACTTCCTAAATTAGTTTTGATTCCTAGTTTTGACTCCCTAAATTAGTTTTGATTCCTAGTTTTGACTCCCTAAATTAGTTTTGATTCCCTAAATTAGTTTTGATTCTCAGTTTTGACTTCCTAAATTAGTTTTGACTCCCTAAATTAGTTTGTTCTCCTAGTTTTGACACTCTAACTTAGTTTTGACTCCCTAAATTAGTTTTGACTCCCATTTTGTCTCCCTAAATTAGTTTTGACTCCCTAAACTAGTTTCGATACCTAGTTTTGACGCCCCTAAATTAGATTTGACTCCCTAAATTAGGTCTGCCCCTTCACGGACCCGTTCTCAGAGATAAAAGCCCATGGAGATAGACGTTTTCGTTCGATTATGCCCTAAATTAGTTTTGATTCATAGTTTTGACTCCCCTAAATTAGTTTTGACTCCCTAAATTAGTTTTGACTCCCGTTTTGACTCCCTAAACTAGTTTCGATTCCCAGTTTTGAGTCCCCTAAATTAGTTTTGACTCCCTAAATTAGTTTTGACACCCATTTTGACTCCCTAAATTAGTTTTGACTCCCTAAATTAGTTTTTTCTCCTAGGTTTGACTCCCTAACTTAGTTTTGACTCCCTAAATTAGTTTTGATTCTCAGTTTTGACTCCCTAAATTAGTTTTGACACCCATTTTGACTCCCTAAATTAGTATTGACTCCCTAATCCCTAAATTAGTTTTGACTCCCATTTTGACTCCCTAAATTAGTTTTGACTCCCTAAATTAGTTTTGATTCCTAGTTTTGACTTCCTAAACTAGTTTCGATTCCTAGTTTTGACTCCCTAAATTAGTTTTGACTCCGACAAATTACACATTCCACATGAAACATGTAGCAGCATGGAATCCTTGTGAATAGAAATTCCATGCGCGAAGGGAAGGAGTATACTGTTAGGGCTGTACTACTGGCTACCAGGACAGAACAAACAAACAGATGATGAAATGTTGACAGAAATTAGGTAAGCTGGCAAAATGGGCAACATTATAATAATAGTGATTTCAACAATATTGACTGGATAAATCATATATCAGTGAGCACTAGAGAGGTAAAATTCCTAGGTGTAATAAATTATTGCTTCTTGGAGCAACTGGTCAAAGAACTGACAAGAGGGGGAACTATTTTAGATTTAGTCCTTAGTGGAATGTAGGGAATGGTACGAAAGGTAACAGTGTTGGATCTGCTGGGAAACAGTGATTATAACATGATCAGATTTGAGCTGATGTCTGGAGTGAAGTCAGTAAGGAAGTCTACTGTAGTAGCATTTAATTTTTCGAAAGGACGACTATGACAAAATGAGGAAAATGTTTAAAAAGAAGCTAAAGGGGATTGGCTGCAAAGATTAGGACTTTAAGGGGCCCCTTTACTAAGCTGCTTAGGTGCCAATTTTTTAGGCATACTGTATAGAACAGGGGCCTAGCCAGACTTCGGCGGGAGGGGAGTCCAGACCCCGAGGTGAGGGGGCACATTTTAGCCTCCCCTGGTGCCGCCGACCCCCCCCCCCCCACCACCATTTTTGACCCACCCCCCCTGCTGCCGCCACCACCAACAACTTTGACCCCCCCCGGCGCCAACCCTTTCGACCCCCCTTCCCGCTGCCACCAATCCTCCCCCACCGTCGGGTACCTTTGCTGGCGGAGGACCCCAACCCCCGCCAGCCGAGGTCTTCTTCTTCCTGCGCAAGGCTTCATTCTGTTTCTGTGAGTCTGACATCCTGCACATACAACAGAATGAAGCCTTGCGCCGGAAGAAGAGGACCTCGGCTGGGGGGGGGGGGTTGGGGTCCCCCACCAGCAAAGGTAGCCAACGGCGGTGGTGGGGGAGGGTTGGCAGCGGGAGGGGGGTCGAGAGGGTCGTCGGCAGGGGGGTCCAGGGCCAAATCTATGGGGGCCCAGGCCCCCGTGGCCCCACGTAGCTACGCCACTGGTATAGAATCTAGCCCTAAATATGTTAGCATACCTTAGTAAAAGGACCCCTAAATGTTTAAACAATTGCAAAGTATTTCGAAACTGTGTAAGGGGTCCTGTTTTTTCAGACCCTGTGTAGTACAATGCTAGTGATAACAAGGGTATTTCATAGCAAACCTTTAACATCACATCACAAGAATGTTTTTAATTTTCCCCTAAAACGTATATTGTTCATTTCCAATCATAACTCCAATGGAAGGGAATGCCATACTTGGGCTGCCTGATAGGAAAAAGTTAAGAGTGCATTCTTTTTAACCTAACTGGTAAGTGATGGAAATCTGATAATCAAACAGTTTTGTTGGCCTAAGTTCCCCCACCCCCCCCCCCCCAATAGAATGGATATAAGAAGCATCATGTAGTCTGCAAATAAACCATTGATTATCCAAATTTAAATAGTGTATGTGACTCGATTGGTAACAAGAAATGGCTGTGCAGTAAGTAAACCACTTACCATGTGGCCATTTCGGAGGGGAGCACCCATTGAGGTGGCTGTAAGGGCTCTCGCACTAACCCAGCAATAAGAGGACAGTGATTACCGCTGGGTAAGCACTGGTGCTACAAAAATAGAAAATATTGCATTGGGGGTGGGAACTACTGCTGGCCTCTTGTGGTAGCCCGGTGGTAGTTCTGGATTGGTGCGTGGCAAGCCTATTACAGTGCACCAACCCTTTAGTAAAAGGGTCCCCAAGTGCATTGCATTATTCTGTTTGCAGTTTTTTCAGCAGTCTTGTAGAATATCCTCTGTGTATATAACCCCAAATTCTATAAATGGCACTCAAAATTGCGTGCTCATTTTTGGGCATGCTCCCAACTTCTGCATGCAATTTAATTGAATAACAAGCCAATTATTTATTTATTTGTTACATTTATATCCCAAGGTAACAAGCACAAAAGGGAGAAACTCCGCTTAGGTTTGTGAAATACAACAGTAGTACATAAGCAAATCTACTCAAAGTACATTTATATCCCACATTTTCCCACCTATTTGTAGGCTCAATGTGGCTTACATAGTACCGGAGAGGCGTTATAGACTCCGGTGTAAACAAATGCAAAGTGATGTTGTGGTAAGATAAAGTTCATGTGGCACCGATAATTGGGTGGTAATAATTTATGCGGGATGCAAAGAACAAATTATAAAGAAACTTCAGACCGCTCAAAACACGGCAGCCAGGCTGATATTTGGAAAACGTGATTCGAACCCCTCCGAGAAAAACTGCACTGGCTCCCAATCAAAGAACGTATTGCTTTCAAAATCTGCACCCTGGTTCATAAAATTATCTACGGCGAAGCCCAGGGATATACGACAGACCTCATAGACCTACCAACCAGAAACACAACAGGATCAACACAAACATACCTAAATCTCCACTACCTAAGCTGCAAAGGACTCAAATACAAATCAACCTATGCATCCAGCTTTTCCTGCATAAGCACACAACTATGGAACGCATTACCAAAAGCCATGAAAACAACTTATGATCACCTAAACTTCCGGAAATCATTAAAAACTAACCAGTTCAAAAAAACATACCCTACCGACCCAACTTAAATGCCTGTAACCTGCAACACAACGAAACCAAAGCTCGTAATGGCCATATAACAGCTCTTCTTCTCTATGATTCTTTCCCTCTCTACGATTCCCTAATGTGTCTGTACACACAAACCTTATTCTACCACAACATTACTGTATTTGTTCATACCGGAATTGGCGAACGCCTTTACGGTACTATGTAAGCCACATTGAGCCTGCAAATAGGTGGGAAAATGTGGGATACAAATGTAACAAATAAAATAAATAAATACAAATTATTGGCGCTCATAGGCAACAATTTGAACTTACATGCATTTTGCTAGGCAGTATTCTATAAAGATGCACGCGTAAAGTGTTTAGCGTGCAACTGAAAAGGGAGTGTGGTCTTGGGAGAGGCATGGACAGGTCAGGAGCATTCCCTAAAGATGTGCACACTATTACAGATTCCAGGGAATCTGCACCTAATTTAAGGGCCCTTTTACTACAGGGTTGTCACGCAGTAACCTGGAACTACTGACAGCCCAACGCGGGTGCTGGCGGTTGTTCCATTCCCCAGTGCACGCCATTTCTGGTGCTAATGGAAATATTTAAAAATATTTCCAAGGGGGTTGATTAGCATGTGAAAGATCCCCTAAAAATTCCCTTGTGCTGAATGGTTTTCCCATGTGAGTAACATGGAGGGGCATAATTGAACGAAAACGCCTATCTCCATGGGCGTTTATCTCCAAGAACGGGTCCGTGAAGGGGCGGACCGAACCGTATTTTGGGAAAAAATAGACGCCCATGTTTTATTCAACAATGTGTGAGCTGGGCGTTTTTGTTTTTCAGCGATAATGGAAAATGAAAGCGCCCAGCTCAAAAACGAATAAATCCAAGGCATTTGTTCGTGGGAGGGGCCAGGATTCGTAGTGCACTGGTCCCCCTCACATGCCAGGACATCAACCGGGCACCCTAGGGGGCACTTTTACAAAACCAAACAAAAAGGTAAAAGAGCTCCCAGGTGCATAGCACCCTTCCCTTGTGTGTTGAGCCCCCCAAATCCCCCTCAAAACCCACTGCCCACAAGTCTACACCATTACTATAGCCCTAAGGGGTGAAGGGGGGCACCTACATGTGGGTACAGTGGGTTTGGGGGGGTTGGACGACTAATAAGCATTAAGCAGCACAATTGTAACAGGTAGGGGGGGGATGGGCCTGGGTCCACCTGCCTGAAGTCCACTGCACCCCCTAACAACTGCTCCAGTGACCTGCATACTGCTGTCAGGGAGCTGGGTATGACATTTTAGGGTGAAAATAAAAAGTTGAGAAACTTCATTTTTTTTGTGGTGGGAGGGGGTTAGTGACCACTGGGGGAGTCAGGGGAGGTCATCCCCGATTCCCTCCAGTGGTCATCTGGTCATTTAGGGCACTTTTTGGGGCCTTATTCGTGAAAAAACAGGGTCCAGGAAAAGTGTCCTAAATTCTAGCTAAAAACGCATACTTTTTTCCCATTATCGGTGAAATGCGCCCATCTCTGTTCGGCAGATAACCACTGCCCCAGTTCCGCCTTCGCCACACCTCTGACACGCCCCCATCAACTTTGTCCGCATCCGCGACGGATTGCAGTTGAAAACGTCCAAAAATCGGCTTTCGATTATACCGCTTTATTCGTTTTTGTGAGATAAACGTCCATCTCCCGATTTAGGTCGGAACTTGGGCGTTTTTCTCATTCGATTATAAGCAGGATAGTAACATAGTAGATGACGGCAGAAAAAGACCTGCACGGTCCATCCAGTCTGCCCACCAAGATAACTCATATGTGCTACTTTTTGTGTATACCCTCACCAGGTCCAGACGAACGGAAATAATCGCCACAGATTGCAAAGTAAAACTGTAAATGTTTGCTAGATTTGCTAGGCTATCCATAGCATTACACGGAAGCAATATCTGTAACGCTTCTAACTGCTTAGTAGACTTCTCATATCACAACATTACATCTAAAACTGTAATTTTAAATGTCTTTAAATGTTTGCCAGGTATTCCATAGCATTCTAATGAAAGAAGATCTGTAATGCCTTTTACTTGCTTATTAACCATTTCATAACATCATAATGCATCTAAAACTGTAATCTAAATGTTGGTTAAATATCATAATATTGCATCTAAAACTGTAAGCTAAATGCATTTTACATATTTGCTAGGTTTTCCATAGCATTCCATTGAAGCAAGATCTGTAATGCTTGTAACTGCTTATTAGGCGTCTCATATCATAATAACGCATAATACTGCATCTAAAACTGTAATTCAAACATCGGTCGAATGCTTACCATGTATCTCATAGTACCTGATTGCAGCATGTTTCATTACCTACTAAATACCTTCTAAATGCTTATTAGGCATCTCACAGTCTCACACTGCATATTAAACTGTAAATTGCCAAACAACCCTAAACAACTAACACTGATATGATCCCCCAACAAATTAATATTCCTAATCACCTACTATCTCTCACTAACCTATCACACAACCACAACCCCTAACACAAGCATCACTACCTCCACAACTCGCAAACCAATCACACAACACATACAAAACATGCCTATCCAAAAAACTAAACAATGCCACAAAAAAAACCACCAACCACGGTCATCATCAACAGAAAGGAACGAAAGGACATAACAAACTTATACGCCAAGAAGACAGACAACTGGTAAAAATTACTACTACCTCAAACATGACTGAACACTACCAACAAATACAAATAGGATACATCAATGCCAGATCGGCAGTCAATAAAACCTCGATACTAACTGACTGGATTACAACTGACCATCTTGATTTCCTACTTATTAGTGAAACTTGGATCCATGATCCCAAAGATCCAATAATCTTAGAGCTCTGTCCTCCAGGATACAAAATTACCCACTGGACAAGAGAAGGAAAAAGAGGAGGAGGAATAGCAATAATATATAAATCTCAATTCACAGTCACAACAACAGCAGAATCTATTCTACCCCAACTCGAAATAGCCTCAGTCAGAATCAATCACCCCAACCTACGTGATCACCTAAACCTAATCTTATTTTACAGACCACCGGGCAACTGGCAAAACTCACAAACGCACTTTCTGGATTTCATATCGAATACTTGTGTTTCCACCCAGAACCTTCTTATAGCAGGAACCTTCACCTGGAAGGCACTAACTCAAGCAATGTACGCGAATGCAAAGACTTCCTCCAACTATGGGAGCTCCACTGGCCAAACATACAACCCACTCATAACAAAGGACATACACTAGATATCATCACCCACAAATTCTCATCAGAACCAAATCTCACACTAACAGACACAAAATGGACAGCCAGGCCAGTGACTGTAGGATTCTGTGAGATGTGTTGGCACAGTTTGCATCTAGGTATATGCTTGTGGTAGAAGTTGTTTGAAAGCTGTGTATGTGTTCGGTGAAAACAGATGCCAATTAGGATTATCTGAACTTCCTGTACCTGCTGGATACAACTTTATTCACTGCAAAAGGCCTACTTGACTGATCCTACTGGCCATAGGAGCCTTTTCCAGTTAATTAAGGGTCCCCAAGCAAGCTAAAAAAAAAATGTTTGAAGTGTGAACTTCAAAATCTAAATGCTCAGGGACAATTTTAGCTGTAGGAAAATGAAACTTTTTTTTACAAAAATGAACATACGAAATAGAAATTTGTCTGTGCACTGTTCTAATTCAAAAGTGTTCTAACAAGGTATGCTCATGGCACCCCTCGGCACCATCATTCTTCACAAGCGATGCAACACCAGGCGCTTGTATTTTGCTAAGCCTTTTGATGGATAGCTGCCTGTGCTGCGTTTCATTTATGAATTCATGGCAAAGATTGCAAGAGCTAGCACGCTATGAAATAGCTCTCACAATAGGAGCATTTTCAGAGAGCAACAATAGGCCGGTGAAAGAGCTCCACTGACTTAAAGGCGCAAGCGGCCAACAATGGCAAGCCCAGGCTTTCAGAGCTTCTGGAGTACTCGGGGAATCTTTTTCACCTTGTTTTCACTTTTATCTGTGTATTTTCAATCCCACTCTTCCCACAATAAAATAATGTTTAAAAAGGGGCCTGAAGAAGGGTTTCTGGATCACAGAGTTCTTTATTTGCTATTGTTAAAAAAAAAAATGCCAAACAGTTTTCTCTCTCCCTTGTTATCTTTTCAGTGACACACATGACAAGAGCAGCTGTTTCTGTATTCCAATCAAGCCCCCTGCTGCTTATAGAGTTTAATTCTATTTTTTTTTTATCTGTCACTTAGGGCCCTGTTTACTAAGATGCACTAGCGTTTTTGGTGCATGCTAAAAATGAGCATGCTCTGACATTAAAGGCACCCATATATTTCTATGAGTGTCTCTAGCATTAGCGCGTGCTAAAAACGCTAGCGTGCCTATAGCACGGCTTAGTAAACAGGACCCTTAGAATCATGCAAGAGAGAGGCAAATTACTAATATTCTAGTAACACATGGTGCCAAGCCTAATACCCCCTGCTCCTTTTTGGTTGTTGGTGGTGGGGGTTTTGGTTTCTGTTGAAACCGATTGGCCAATTTCGGTCGCAGATTCGGTTTCAGGCTGTACTTGGGATCAGGTGTAACTGCTTACATGTAAAGTATATGTGGAACATGACTCCCCATGATTCTCTTTTATACTGACTGCATGTCTAATATCAGTTCAAGAATGGGCTAAAACCAACAAACTTTGCCTGAACCTAAGTAAAACTGAGCCTCTATGGGGCCCTAACACAAGTGGGCACATACCTGACATCAAAAACTCTTTTGGAAAATATGAACTCCCCCTCAAATCACAAGTCAGGAACCTTGGAGTACAGCTTGATTCAACACTTACTCTGATCCCTCAAATCCCTCAAGAGCAGCTTCTATCACTTGTGACAACTATGCTGCCCATCTCCTTACATTGAGAAGGCAAGTTAGGCAGCATATAGGGGCATAATCGAAAGGCGCCGGCCAAATAGCTGGCCGGCCATCTCCGGCACAGCAAGCGGATGGAGCCAACTGTATTTTCAAAAAAGATGGCCGGCCATCTTTTTCTTCACTAATACGGTTAGGCCCGGCCAAATGTCAGAGTTCGCCGGGGTTAAAATGGCCGGCCTCGGTTTTCGGCCATAATGGAAAATAATGCCGGCGATCTCAAACCCAGCGAAATCCAAGGCATTTGGTCGTGGGAGGAGCCAGCATTTGAAGTGCACTGGCCCCCCTCACATGCCAGGACACCAACCGGGCACCCTAGGGGGCACTTCTAAAAATTTTAAAAAAAATAGCTCCCAGGTGCATAGCTCCCTTCCCTTGGTTGTTTAGACCCCCCAAACCTCCCCCCAAACCCCACTCCCCACAACTCTACACCATTACCATAGCCCTAAGGAGTGCACCTAGATGTGGGTACAGTGGGTTTGTGGTGGGTTTTGGAGGGCTCCCATTTACCACCACAGGTGAGAGGGATAGGCCTGGGTCTGCCTGTCTGAAGTGCACTGCACCCACTAAAAACTGTTCCAGGGACCTGCATACTGCTGTCATGGAGCTGGGTATGACATTTCAGGATGGCAAAAAAATGTTTTTTAATTTTTCTTTTTGGTTGGGAGGGGGTTGGTGACCACTGGGGGAGTAAGGGGAGGTCATCCCCGATTCCCTCCGGTGGTCATTTGGTCAGTTGGGGCCCCTTTTTGAAGCTTGGTCGTGAAAAAAAAGGGACCAAATAAAGCCGGCAAAATGCTCGTCAAGCCTGGCTTTTTTTTTTTCCATTATCAGGCGAAGCCGGCCATCTCGTGAGCACGCCCCCATCCCGCCCTGTCCCGCCTTCACTACCCTACCGACACGCCCCCTTGATGTTTCGCCGACTCCGCAACGGAAAGCAGTTGAACCCGGCCAAAATCGGCTTTCGATTATAACGATTTTGCCGGGTTCAGGAGATGGCCGGCCATCTCCCGATTTGTGTCGGAAAATGGCCGGCGATCACTTTCGAAAATGAGCTGGATAGTTGTCTCAGTTGAGCATGCCATGATTATTGTAATGCACTCTGCACTGGTCTGACTACAAAAGGTCTGCACCAGTTCCAATTGATTCAGAATGCTGCAGCAAGACTAACAGAAGGTTGTAAGCGATGTGACCACATCACACCATTTTTGCAAAACCTTCACTGGCTACCAGTACAACACAGGGCCAAATTTAAAACTCTGTGTTTAATCTTCAAGGCCCTTAAAGGAAATGGCCCAGAGTACTTGAATAGGATCTCCCTCTACATACCGCCAAGGTCACTAAGGTCCTCCCAGTGAGTATCCCTAACCACACCCTCTCCAAAGGACATTACATGGTGTGATACCTGCAAGCAAGCTTTCTTCGGAATAGCCCCCACACTCTGGAATGCACTCCCTGAAAGACTTCACTTAATACAAGACTATCTCTGCTTCAGGAAGCAGGTGAAAGCTTGGCCCTTCAACCAGGCCTTTAATGGAAGAAATAACAAACTTGCTAGTCTCACACACACAAAAGGAATGACGCTGTCTGCACATACTATAGCAGGACATGATTACTTACTCCTACCCTAGCTGATAATATTCACGCACTTTTCTGATCCCATTTGCAACGTTCTTTAAATCAGTACCTTATTTTCTTACTCCTGTTACTCTATCTTACCTATCTGTGTTCCATCTTTGCTTATAACCTGTCCTATGCTGTCTATTAAAATGTTGCATTGCATATTGTATTGATATTGTAATGTAGCATACTATGCCATACTTTGTATTGTTGTTTGAATATTTTTACTGCTGTAATTGTCCATTATGTTTGACTTATTCTTGCTCCTTTCTCCCCATGTCTACCGAGTCTAATATCACGTGCTCCTTTCTCCCCATGTCTACCGAGTCTAATATCACGTGCTCCTTTCACCCCACACTGACCAAGCCTAATACCCCCTGCTCCTTACTCCCCACACCAGCCAAGCCTGATACCCTGTGCTCCTTACTGCTCACACTGGCCAAGCCTAATACCTCGTGCTTCTTGCTCCCCATGCCCATCAAGCCTAATACTCTGTGCACCTTACTCCCCATCCCCACCAAGGGATTTTGTAAAGGTTGCTGTAACAAAACAGTGGGTTTCTAAGCCTGCAAAACTGTATTATTTCTTGAAGTATATTTTTCTAGTTTGGCCAGCAGGTGGTGCATGTTTATGTTTAGAGCTGTTACAGAGAACTCACTGTTACTTCTTTAGTTAACACAGATAAAGAGGTAACCTGCAGCGATGTGGCCAGCTACTTTTAAAACTTGTTGTTCTGGGCTCTGATTGGCCCAGGAGCTCAATCTTTGTTGAGGCCCTGTGAACAGTTGTATTTGATAACTTGTGAGCAGCTATGTGTCCTGAACTCCCCAGATACTATTTAGATAGTAAACAAATGTCTAGATAGTGTTATAATTGATCCATATGTAAATTATTTGTTACTGTATCTTTTTAGTTCATTGTTCTAATTTTTCATGACAATAAACATTTTTAGTTTATTGCCTCTGCTTGTCTGGACTGACTAAGAATCCTGGTGGTTTGTGTGTAGGGTCTGTGAGTGCTTTCTAGGAACTATGGGACCACTGGAAGGGTGGTCCCCAGTAGCATAGACATCACTGGGGAATACCTTGAGAGCGGGAGACTCGCCCAGAGGCGGTTGGGACCCAGTCGGGGGGAGGAGGGTGCTAGTGTAGAGCACAAGTGGCAGGTGCAGGTGGACCTGAGCTGTGCTGGGGATAGACCGTCTAAATGGCTATGGGTTAGCCCCAGGCGAGTGGCTAGGTGTTCTGTGACAGTTGTGCCCCCTTTATAGAATTGCACAGCATTGATTCCCATGCCCCTCAGTTTGGGCACCAGATTAAGGCCTGATGAAACCTGGTATAAATGCTGGTATGCAAGTTAGGTGCACTGACCCATTATTCAGTTTACCGCGAGCAACGTTTTGGATTGCCCTTGAAACACCCATACCCCTCCCATGGCCACACATCCTTTTGAGTTGCATGCTATGGGATTTGGGTGTCCGGAGTTAGAGAATAGAATGCAGCCAGATGCATGCACAAATCCCAATTGTTACCAGTTAATGTAGATAACTGATGGTTAGCGTCTAATTATTGTTCATGCAAAGCTCGTTAGCCAATTAAGTTGCACATGCATCTCGGTAGTATGCCCAAATTTGGCCACCCAAATTTAGGCACCATATATAGAATCCAGAGGCTGATGCTGTTTTGCCTCAGGTATGAACTCAGATTTGGAGCCCTCCAGGAACACAAAAATACCTATTGTACCTCAAAAATACCTACTGCACACCACCTCGATAGCTTTTGGGGTTGCAGACAGTATATACAAAAATAAAAAAAAATATTCATGTGAATTTGTGCACTATTGGGGGTGCTCCTGGGTGCCTATTTTATAAAGGTACATAAGTGCCTATGTTGCTTTTATAAACCTAAGAACATACAGTGGGGGAAATAAGTATTTGATCCCTTGCTGATTTTGTAAGTTTGCCCACTGACAAAGACATGAGCAGCCCATAATTGAAGGGTAGGTTATTGGTAACAGTGAGAGACAGCACATCACAAATTAAATCCGGAAAATCACATTGTGGAAAGTATATGAATTTATTTGCATTCTGCAGAGGGAAAT
Organism: Microcaecilia unicolor; assembly: GCF_901765095.1. Taxonomy (NCBI): domain Eukaryota; kingdom Metazoa; phylum Chordata; class Amphibia; order Gymnophiona; family Siphonopidae; genus Microcaecilia; species Microcaecilia unicolor. The sequence goes on from NC_044034.1 coordinate 338,032,686, forward strand.
AAGTATTTGATCCCTCTGGCAAACAAGACCTAATACTTGGTGGCAAAACCCTTGTTGGCAAGCACAGCGGTCAGATGTCTTCTGTAGTTGATGATGAGGTTTGCACACATGTCAGGAGGAATTTTGGTCCACTCCTCTTTGCAGATCATCTCTAAATCATTAAGAGTTCTGGGCTGTCGCTTGGCAACTCGCAGCTTCAGCTCCCTCCATAAGTTTTCAATGGGATTAAGGTCTGGTGACTGGCTAGGCCACTCCATGACCCTAATGTGCTTCTTCCTGAGCCACTCCTTTGTTGCCTTGGCTGTATGTTTTGGGTCATTGTCGTGCTGGAAGACCCAGCCACGACCCATTTTTAAGGCCCTGGCGGAGGGAAGGAGGTTGTCACTCAGAATTGTACGGTACATGGCCCCATCCATTCTCCCATTGATGCGGTGAAGTAGTCCTGTGCCCTTAGCAGAGAAACACCCCCAAAACATAACATTTCCACCTCCATGCTTGACAGTGGGGACGGTGTTCTTTGGGTCATAGGCAGCATTTCTCTTCCTCCAAACACGGCGAGTTGAGTTCATGCCAAAGAGCTCAATTTTTGTCTCATCTGACCACAGCACCTTCTCCCAATCACTCTCGGCATCATCCAGGTGTTCACTGGCAAACTTCAGACGGGCCGTCACATGTGCCTTCCGGAGCAGGGGGACCTTGCGGGCACTGCAGGATTGCAATCCGTTATGTCGTAATGTGTTACCAATGGTTTTCGTGGTGACAGTGGTCCCAGCTGCCTTGCGATCATTGACAAGTTCCCCCCTTGTAGTTGTAGGCTGATTTCTAACCTTCCTCATGATCAAGGATACCCCACGAGGTGAGATTTTGCGTGGAGCCCCAGATCTTTGTCGATTGACAGTCATTTTGTACTTCTTCCATTTTCTTACTATGGCACCAACAGTTGTCTCCTTCTCGCCCAGCGTCTTACTGATGGTTTTGTAGCCCATTCCAGCCTTGTGCAGGTGTATGATCTTGTCCCTGACATCCTTAGACAGCTCCTTGCTCTTGGCCATTTTGTAGAGGTTAGAGTCTGACTGATTCACTGAGTCTGTGGACAGGTGTCTTTCATACAGGTGACCATTGCCGACAGCTGTCTGTCATGCAGGTAACGAGTTGATTTGGAGCATCTACCTGGTCTGTAGGGGCCAGATCTCTTACTGGTTGGTGGGGGATCAAATACTTATTTCCCTCTGCAGAATGCAAATAAATTCATATACTTTCCACAATGTGATTTTCCGGATTTAATTTGTGATGTGCTATCTCTCACTGTTACCAATAACCTACCCTTCAATTATGGGCTGCTCATGTCTTTGTCAGTGGGCAAACTTACAAAATCAGCAAGGGATCAAATACTTATTTCCCCCACTGTAAGTGTTGCCAAACTAGGACAGAACAAAGGTCCATCAAGCCCAGTATCCTGTTTCTAGGGGGCACACAATTAAGCTACTAAGTAGTAAATTTAAAACAAACCAGAGAAAATATTTCTTTGCTCAACATGTAATTAAACTCTGGAATTCGTTGCCAGAGAATGTGGTAAAGGTGGTTAGCTTAGCAGAGTTTATAAAAGGTTTGGACGGCTTCCTAAAGGAAAAGTCTGTAGATCATTAATAAAATGGACTTGGGAAAATCCACTGCTTATTTCTAGGATAAGCAGCATAAAATGTTTTGTACTTTTTTTTGGATCTTGCCAGGCACTTGTGACCTGGATTGGCCACTGTTGGAAACAGGATGCTGACCTTGATGGACCTTTGGTCTGTCTCAGTAAGGCAATACTTATGTACTAATGTCATCTGCCATTTGGATGCCTAGTCTCCCCGTCTCATAAGGTCCTCTTGCAATTTTTCACAATCCTCTTGTGATTTAACAACTTTGAATAACTTGTTGTCATCAAATTTACCCCCCTGTTTACAAAGCTGTACTAGTGGCTGCTGCGCAGCAATGCCGACGCAGCCTATTCAAGGTGAATGGACTGTGTCAGCATTAGTGTACTGACAGCCAGTAGCGCGGCTTTGTAAATAGGGGGGTTAGTTTACTTCACTAGCTATTCCCATCTCTAGATCATTTATAACAGTGGCATTCCTAAGGCGGCTGACACCCGGGGCGGATCGCCGATGCACCCCCCCTGGCGAAACAACACCTCCCCCAGCGAAACAACATCCCCCCCCCCCCCCCCCCGTGCATCCTTACCTGCTGGGGGGATGCCGCGCGCCTGTCGGCTTTGCTCGTTCCATGCTCCCTCTGCCCCGGAACAGGAAGTAACCTGTTCCGGGGCAGAGGGAGCACGTAACGAGCGGCGCCAACAGGTGCGTGGCACCCCCCCAGCGGCGTGCACGGGGCGGACCGCACCCACCGCCCCCCCTAGGAACGCCACTGATTTGTAAATATGTTAACAACAACGGTCCCAGCGCAGACCCCTGGGGAATCGCACTTTCTATCCTTCATTGAGAATACTGACCCCCCTTTTTAGACTTTTCCCTTAGACATTCTCTTATAAAATTATCTTCCATGTGAAAAACTGCCCTGTCACCTAGATCAATGTTTTCCAACCCATTCCTCAGGAACCATCTGGCCATGCGGGCTTTCAGGATACCCACAATAAATATGCATGAGATAAGAGTTTCATAAAAAGGAGGTAATGCATGAAAATCACTCTCATGCATATTCATTGTGGTATCCTGAAAACTGAATTGCCCATGTGGTCCCTGAGGTGTGGTTTGAAAATGACTGACCTCCACAACTCCAAAGCAAAAAAAATTATCAACCGTAGTTCGTCAGCTTTTTTAAATCCTTAAAACTTTATTGAAATTTAAACACAGTTTACATCACAATTGAAATACTACTACTACTACTACTACTTAACATTTCTAGAGCGCTACTAGGGTTACGCAGCGCTGTACAATTTAACAAAGAGAGACAGTCCTTGCTCAAAGAGCTTACAATCTAATAGACAAGTGAACGGTCGGTCCGATAGGGGCAGTCAAATTGGGGCAGTCTGGATTCACTGAACGGTAAGGGTTAGGTGCCGAACGCAGCATTGAAGAGGTGGGCTTTTATTTTATTTTTATTTTATTGAAATAAAAATAGAATGTCTTACTTTTAACAGTTCATCAGCTTTTTGATAGTAAATATCTTTGAACTGTAAGAAAAAGATTTCAACATTTTGACTTGCATTATGAAAGCATCCAGCTTCAGAACATTTTTCTTCCCCGAAAGACTTAAATCAGCATTTTCAGCTGAAGAAATAACAGTTTCATTGTACTAAGAGGGACATGTGGGAACCATATAACCTTTTAGAACTCGTAGCCAACTGAAAGCAAAGCTACTGTATCAGCATCAACACATCATGCAGTTTTTGGTTATTTGGATCAAAAGGCATTTTTTTTTTCATTTTCTTGGGATTTTTCCTGACAAAGTTTGTCAATACATTACTTCTAATTTGCATAAGAGTTTAGATAAGGAAAGGGCCACAGAGAAGCAACCCACCATGTAATTTTACCGTGTAGATGCTCAGCTTTGATTTAGTTTATTTCTTCATGTTGGATGAATGGTGCCCTCTCATTATTTCCAACTATTTAGCAGGGCAGAAATTGGATTCATGTTGCTGAATTAGATTAGCCCGTGAACAGCTTGGTCCTTCAATTATTTTTCAAAGTTTCCAACCAACACAAAGGAGGGCAGCTCTTTATCATAACCTTGCCCTGGCACTCACTTCTAAAAATGAAATTTCTGTCACTGCAACTTGATAATTTGACTTTGAAATTTCATAAGGAAGCATAAGGCAGGCTAATACTGCAGATACAAGAAAATGGAGAAGGATCATTTCTACATGTGCTTTATGCTTGAAGAGCTGCAAACCGATTAAAGGCACAAAAACTCTTCCCGAAACATTAGGTCAGTGGTTTTCATGCCCAACAGAGCTACCAACAGGCTGGGGTTTTAAGTAATCACTAATGAATATGCATAAGAGGGTCAGATTCGGGCTCTGCTTAAGATGCCAAGCCCACAGACATGGGATTGCGTGCAGGTCCTTGGGTCCATGACGGCGGCCATGAATGTGGTTCCCTGGGAGAGGGCGCACCCGTTGCAACACTCCCTCCTGAGTCGTTAGTCACCAGTGTCAAAGGAGTATCAGGTGAGACTCCGGTAGACCTTGCAGGCCCAGCACAGCATGCAGAGGGGGCTTCAAGAGAACAATTTGCAGAAGGGGATGCCTTTGGTGTCTCTGCAGTGGATTCTGGTAGTGACAGATGCCAGCCTGACAGGCTAGGTGGCACAGTGCCTGCACTGCAGTGAGCAGGGATGTTGGACCGCGATGGAGGCACAGTGGCCCATCAATCGCTTGGAGCTCTGGGCGGTGGCTAGGGCGTTGGAGGTGTTACTGGGCCTGATTAAGGGCAAGCCAGTCCAGGTGCTCTCTGACAACACAACAGTAGTTGCATATACCAGTCAACAGGGGGGGGGGGGCACATGCAGTACTGCTCTGGTCGCAGAGGCATGCCTCCTCTGTCCTTGGGCAGAGACTCACCTGTTCCTGCTCTCTGTGGCCTACATTGCGGGATATCTTAACATGCAAGCGGACTTCCTCAGTAGGATGTTGTTGGATCCGGTGGCATGGGATTTGTCCCTGACGGTGTTCCACTACATCACGGAACAGTGGGGCATGCTGGCGATGGACCTAATGGTTACCTGGGTCAATGCCAAGGTGTTGCAATTTATCAGCAGGGGCCGAGAGCTCAGGTCTGAGGGGCTAGACGTGTGTTTCTGCAGCCCCTTTACATTTTCCCGCCATGGCCGCTCATAGGGAGGGTCCTCCATCGGATTCAACAATATCAGAGCCTGGTGATTCTAGTGGCTCTGGACTGGCCCAAATGGCCGTGGTATGTGGCTGCTCATGGTCATCCCCTTTCCCCTACCATTTGTTCCAGATCTCCTACGTCAGAGTGCCTATGGAGAAGCCCTCCTGCTTTGGTCTTACGACCTGGCTCTTGAGTGGTTATGCTTGAGAAGGAAAGGGTATGTGGATCACTACCCTTCTGCAGGCATACAAGCATTCGACAATTACAGTGTACATTCAAGGCATGGTGCTTCAGGCAGGGTGTGTCGCTGGTGATGGCCTCCTTTCCTCGGATACTGGTATTTTTGCAGGAAGGTTGAAAAAAGTGCTGGCGTGTAATTCATTCTGGGTGTAGGTGGCAGCCCTGGCTTGTTTCCGGGGTCATGTGGAGGGTTCCTCGCTGGCCTTTCTGAAGGGGGTCAGCCATCTCAAACCCCCCCTGCCCCCTCCCTTCCCAGACTGGCACCTTAATTAGCAGCAGGCACCTTTGAACCATTGAAGAAAGCATCTTTGAAGGATCTGACATTTAAGGCAGTGTTTCTCATAGTCATGGCCCCTGAGAAAAGGATCTTGACAAGCTCTTTCATATCAGGATCCTTTTCTCTGGTTTTTGGAGTCTGTTCTTTCCTTCTTGCCTAAGGTGGTGTCTGCATTTCACCTCAGTCAACCAGTGTTTCTTCTTAAGGCCCTAACGTTGCTTGATAAATCCCCACTTTAGTCCCCCCAACCTCCCCCGACACAGGTTCAGGAAGGGCGGGAGATCCAGTGGGTCTCCAGCCCCCCTAACCCTCCTTGTATCCCCTCAAATGGAGCCCTGGTGGCCCAGTGGGCCGCGAGTCAATTCCTCCCAGACCTGGTGGTCTAGCGGCCCTTCCCCACCCCCTACCTTCATTGGAGAAGGGACTTGGCCTTCCTCCTCTTCACCTCGAAAATGACAGCTCCCAGCCCTACCCAGTGCATCCTAGGATGCGCTAGGTGGGGCTTCATACCACATCTCTCTATATAAAATGCACCTCCAACGTTCTATGAAGCCTCCACAAGACCCAACGTTCTAACTGCATGGTGGTGAAACCACAATTCACCCATGAGTGTTGGCCCCGCCCTCGCGTCAAACGTAATGACGTCAAGGGCGGAGCTATGGCACTCAACCAATCGCATCGCTCAGCCCTCGACGACATCACTTTTGAGACGAGGGCGGGACACACATCGATGAAAACCACTACACCCGCTCACCCACACCCACGCCTCCCCCACCCAAAGTCAACAACCCTCACCCCTACAACCCCCCAAGTCCCCAACACTAACAACCTCCACCCCCCCAAATGTTGCCAACGCTCCCCCCCCCCCCCGAGGTCAAAGCACACACTGCTCCACCCTCCACTACCCCCCCACACAGGTCGTCACCACTGCCAAAAACAAATAAATACAAAAAGGAAACACCGCACACCCACATCCACGCCCCCCCCAGAGTCACCACCCCAAGTTGCCAACACTACCACCCTCCACCCCCCCAGGTCACAACACACAGTGCTCGACCCTCCACTCCCTCCCCAGAGTCGAAACACCTGCTGCTCAACCCTCCACTCCCCCCCCAAACAGGTCGTCGCCGCCGCACACCCCCCCTCCCTCTGTAAGATACAAAAAAAAAGGCAGCGCCGCTCACCAACACCCTCGCCCTGCCAAAGTCACCACCCCCTCACCCCTACACCCCTCCAAGTTGCCAACACTACCACCCTCCACCCCCCACATGTTGCCACCGCTCACCCCTCCACCCACCCCCGAGGTCACAACACCCAGTGCTCCACCCTACAACCTCTCTCTCTTTCCACTCCCCAACGCAGCCGTCATTTGCCATACACTGAAACCCAAAGTAAATCGCCACAGGATCCCTCCCCCCATCCCACAGTCCACCTCACCCACCCTCCCACAGCACCTCGCTCACCGTTCCTCCGCCCTCCCTCTCCTCTCTGAATCCGGCTATGCTGCAGGACACCAATGAACTACACTGTAAGCAAGAAAGCCCATTTGTTAATCTCTGTTTCCTCTCCCCAACACAGCCGTCATTCACATACACTCAAACTAAGCACACGTCTAAAACTATTTCTAATGGAAACACTGCATCAAAACAGGTAAAGGACAAAAGGTTTTTGGGGTGGGGACCCTGAAACTATGAGGGAGGGTGGGGGGGGGGGGGACCCTGACACTGGAAAGGACCCTGGAACTGGGAGGGAGGGAGGGAGGGAGGGGGATGACCCTGGAACCGGACGGAAGGAGGGGGGACCCTGGAACTGGGAGGGAGGAGGGAGGGGCCTCTGGCACACACTCTGATTCTCACACACACTCTCTCTCTCATGCAAATACTCATACCCAGTCTCACTCTCTCAATACCACACACACACATGCACATTCACTCTCTCTCTCTCTCTCACACACACACAGTCACTCTCATGCACACTCTCTGAAACATACACACTCCAACGAAAACCTTGCTAGCGCCCGTTTCATTACTGTCAGAAATGGGCCTTTTTCACTAGTAAGGGATATAAAAGAGTAGTTTAGTCCTCATTTCTACCCACCCTCCCCAAATCCCACCCACCCCTAGCTCAACTCTTCATTTTTAGTCAATTATTCTCACGAGGACAACAAAAGGAGAGTTTTCATTAGAGTTTTAATTAGATTTAGTTTCTGCGAAGCAAACACTAAATAAATTACAAATTCCACTATATAATCTTAAGGCTTTTTATATTCATCTGATATCCCTAGTACCTTAAGAAGTTTTAATTACACAACTCTATATAATATTAAGATGCAGATAGCAGTCCAGCAGCAAGAGGGGTGCTATCCAGTCTTTTGCACTGAGTGTTGCATATATGATTATCTCCCAGTTGGTGAGAGGTCATATGTGTGTGCTTGATGCAAAGAGCTCCTAGCTCTCAGAGAATGAGTCCATTCTTGAGGCCAGAGTAGCAGACTTGGAGGAGTTGAGGGAGACAGAGAGGTACATAGAGGAGGCCTATAGGGACATTGTAGAAAAGTCCTACCTCCAGTTTGGCAGCCCCTGTGCTGCATTGGAGGAAGGAGGTCTTCTAAAAGAAGAACATCACCCTGGTGGAAGTAGGGTTACCATATGGCTCCAGAAAAAGGAGGACGGATTGAGCCAGCCGGGTTTTACTTCCATTGCTTTCAATGGAAGTAATTGAGCCAGCTGGGTTTTACTTCCATTGCTTTCAATGGAAAGCAATGGAAGTAAAACCCGGCTGGCTCAATCCGTCCTCCTTTTTCTGGAGCCATATGGTAACCCTAGGTGGAAGTAATCCTGTAGCTAGGACCAGCCCACCAGGGGATGCAATAAGTAGGATGTGGAAGTGGAGACTTTGGTGGTTTATCATCCACTGGGTGGCCAAGTGGCAGATATGACTCTGAATATCGATACTCAATTGACCGAACATCGACTCCACTTCGGAACACCCCCAAATAGCCGGTAATCAGGCAGTAACCTGTTAGGTGCCACTGAAAATGAGTGGTTAGTGTCAAACAGATGATTTAAGCAGCCAGGAACTGTTTCTGAGCAGTTAAATTGCTTTGAATTTTGACCAAAATATTATTTATTATTAGGATTTATTTACTACCTTTTTGAAGGAATTCACTCAAGGTGCTGTACAGCAAGAATAAGTCAAACATGTGCGATAGAAAATTACAGCAGTAAAAATATTCAAATAACAATACAAAGTATGGCATAGTATGCTACATTACAATGTCAATACAATACGTAATAAAACATTTTAATAGACAGCGTAGGGCAGTGTTTCCCCAAGTCAGTCAGGTTTTCAGGATATCCACAGTGAATATGCATAAAAGAGATTTGCATACAATGGAGGAAGTGTTTGTAAATCAATCTCATGCATATGCATTGTGGATATCCTGAAAACCTGACTGGCAAGGGGAAACACTGGCCTAGGGTATAAGAAAAGATGGAACATACAGATAGGTAAGAGAGTAAGAGGAATTAGAAAATAAGGGGACTAATTTAAAGAAAGTTGCACATGAGGTCAGAGAGGTGATGAAATATTATCTCAGCTAGGGTAGGAGTGGATAAACAGTATGTGCAGCCAGTGCCACTCCTTGTATATATATTATATGTGTATCATTAAAGCAGCATGTGTTATAATTTTCATCCCTTTGTTGATCATATTGGTGAAATAAAAAGGTCTTAGACGCATTAGAATCATGGGCAACAACTTTCAAACTGAAACTCAATAGAGAAAAAAAATTACATTTTTGATAGTAAGCAGCCCTTTTAAGCCTATTACCACCAGCAATTTTGTGACTGATGATGTTGATACTTATAAGCTTGATTCTAGGTTAAAAGTATTAGGGGTGTTAATAGATAATTACCTCATGTTTGAACAGCAAGCCCAGCAAGGTGTTATGGAAACTTAGATGGATGAGGGTCTATTTTCAAGCAGACACATTTTACCTTATAATTCAATCACTGGTGATAGCCCAAATTGACTGCTGTAATGTAGTCTATGTGGGATACAAAGATGCAGTATTAAGGGAACTACAGATCAGTGGCGTAGCCAAGGGTGGGCTTGGGTGGGCCCAGGCCCACCCACTTTGGGTTCAGGCCCACCCAGTAGCAGCATACCTATGATGTGGCTGGCAGGGATCCCCAAGCCCCACCAGCCGAAAACTCCCAACGTGTCCCTCCTGCATACCTTGTAAGTAGCAGATCTTTGCCTGCAGAAAGCAGTGACATACATACTGCTCGCACCGGCCCCACAGCCTTCCCTCTGATGTATTTCTGCCTAGGCGGAAACAGGAAGCTGCATCAGAGGGAAGTATGTGGGGCCAACATGAGCAGCGTGTATTAGTTGCTGCTCGTTTCTGGTGAAAATCTGCTATTTAAAAGGTATGCGGGAGAGGGGGGATGATTGAGAGACCATATGGAATGCAGGCGAGAGAAGGAGAGACCAAATCACCTGTGGGACGGGGCGAGGTTCTTCTGCCCACCCATCTTGGGCCCAGGTCCACCCAAAATTGGGTGTCTGTCTACGCCCCTGCTACAGATGGCTCAAAATACCACAGTTTAATTAATTGTTAGAGTATGTAGATATGAGAGGGTGAACCCATAGCTTATGAAGCTGCAGTGGCTGCCAATAGAGGCATACTCCATTCTTAAACTCTGTTCTTTAACTTTTATTATTTTACATGGTTTAGCCCCGAGCTACATGAAGGAATTAGTCAATCTACCCCCCCCCCCCCCCCCCCCCCCCCCCCAGAAACCCAGTGTGACATTCAAGAGAATTAATGATTTTACATTATCCAAACTGCAGGAAAATAGTATATGTCAATTTACTCTGCTTGGTTTTCTTTTTCTTTCAAAACAATTTTATTGTTTTCAGAAACATAACAAAGAAGTGAACAATACAGCAGAATATTGATGCAAGAATCAAATAGCCTTTTATATCATATACATAAGTCTAGCAATAAGGCTGCAATATAAAGGCAAACATTGTCTTAAAGAAACCAACAATCAAAGTATCAAGAAAAGATGAATCGATGACGAAAAGATATACAATCCAGACATAGTTTCTTGTAGACCAGGGAGGGAAATGTTATCTCAATCCATTAAGTTCCCAGTATTCAAGCTATTTATAAAAGCAAATAGGGAAAGAGTTTGCATAATAAATAAAGTCAGGATTAAACCATCCAAACAAATTAAGTGAAGTAGGTGGAGAAGACTGAAAAAGGGGTGACCAAACATGAGACCTAAAGGGAAAATCTTTGTGGAAAAGGCTCCTGAAAGACAGACATTTGCCAAAACACGGGCCTGAGGACTTGAGTGATTACAACTCCCAGCTTCCCCAGGGTAGGTCACATGACTCATTTAGAGAGGTTAGCCCTCACTACAATTTCCAAGATTCCAAGAGTCACATGACCCTTTCAGAGAGGGCAATCATGAGTACAATTCCCAAGTTCCTGAGGGTGGGTCCCATGACCTTGGCAGGCAGGTTGTTCTTAAGGATTATCAGGTTCAGAGGAGAGCAGAAGAGGAGGAACCAATGGAGTGGTTGCTGATAGAGGCTTCAGGGGTTCAAAAGGAGACCTTAAGACCTGAACCAGAACCTATGGACATTTCTGCCCTTGCAAAGGTAAAGAGAGAGAAGCTTAAGAGCCCAATAACTACCTTGCTTGCTATTTAATTAAAATGTGAAGGAAGGCTCCTTAAAGGAGAACCTTGAAGGTTTGGGAAGTTGGGACCCAACTCGTGGAATTTTGAACTTTTTTTTTTTTTCTGAAGTGTAACAATTGAGTTCTGTGAGGAATGGGGGATATAAGGACTCGGGTGCAACTAGTTGAAAGAGGTTTTCTCTGGCATACTCTATAAAGCAAACACTTTAAGCTGGCACCCCATATGAACTTAGCTTTGAAGGCTATGTACCAGAGGAAGGAGGACTCTGCGATAATTAAGTGGAAGTGGAGGAGTGGCCTAGTGGTTAGGGTGGTGGACTTTGGTCCTGGGAACTGAGGAACTGAGTTTGATTCCCGGCACAGGCAGCTCTTTGTGACTCTGGGCAAGTCACTTAACCCCCCATTGCCCCATGTAAGCCGCATTGAGCCTGCCATGAGTGGGAAAGCACGGGGTACAAATGTAACAAAAATAAAATAAAATTAACTATTATGATTCCAAGCTATTAAAAGCTTTATAGAAAACCCAGAGTGGAGTCATGGTCCGGGACTTACAAGTGACTGACTACACTCAGGGCCACATCTCAGGGTGACAATAGATAGGTAATAGAGTAAGAAGAGTTAGAAAGTAAGGTGACTGATTTAAAGAAAGCTGCACATGAGGTCAGAGAGATGGTTAAATATTATCTCAGCTAGGGTAGGAGTGGATAAACATGTCCTTCTGCAGTATGTGCAGCCCAAGTCACTCCTTGTGCGTATGAGTGAGACTAACAAGTTGGTTACTTCTTCCATTAAAGGCCTGGTTGAAGAGCCAAGCTTTTACCTGCTTCGTGAAGTACAGATAGTCTTGTGTTAAGCGGAGCATTTCAGGCAATGCATTCCAGAGTGTAGGGGCTACTTCGGAGAAGGCTCACTTGCGGGTATCACATTGTATAACGTTTTTTGGAGAGGGTATGGTTAGTGATAGTCCTTGGATTTTAGTGTCCTTGGCAGTGTGTGGAGGATCATCCTATTCTTCAGGTACTCAGGGCCATTTCCTTTCAGGGCCTTGAAGATCAGACATAGAGTTTTAAATTTAGCCCTGTATTGTACTGGTAGCCAATGAAGTTTTTGCAAAAATGGTGTGATGTGGTCATGTTGCTTGCAACCTTCTATGAGTCTTGCTGCTGCATTCCGAATCAACTAGAGCTGGTGCAGGCCCTTTGTAGTCAGACCATTGTATAGTGCATTGCAGTAATCCAGTCTTGATGTTATCATGGCATTCACAACTGGGATAAGATTTACCTTCTTGATGTAAGGAGAGAGGCAGCATAGCTGTCACCATAGGCGCCCGGTATAAGAGGCTTGGACAGGCTAAGCCTCTCCTGCTGTGTTCTGAGGGGTTTAAATTGTTGATTTATCACCATCCTCACAGCAGGAGCTGCAGTGAAAGCCCTCTAGCCTTGTGTAACCAGTTGTAGAAATTGGTTTATGGTTTGTTTACCTTACTGCTGGGAGAGCAAGGGGGGGGGGGGGGGGTTGGCTGGAGGTGTCCTGGGTTGCCAGAGAGATATTTAACGAGGATGACTTCCTGACCTGCACTGAGGACAGATAGCAGCAGAATCGGATACTGGGCCAGCATGATCAGAAAAAGTCACAGACAACAAAGGTAGAAAAGATCATTTTATTTTCATTATAGTGTTTGGAATATGTCTACTTTGAGAATCAGGTGCTCAACATTAAAATTTATATTTATTTACTTATTTATGGCATTTTATCCCACATTAAACATGAATTAGGGTGTTTTGTGGCTCTACATGAGAATTGTGATGATATGATCCCTTGTTTCATATTGTTGACGGTCTGCATTTTCTATATGGGTTTTATATTGGTGTATTAGGTTCTGCCCAGCGTAGTATTTATGGTACAGTAAGGTTCTGAGTGTGTTTTTGCACAAAGTTGTGCATAGTGTTTTGCAGTTGAGCGATTGTGCTTAGAATATGCTTTCAGCAACCACTTTATTCTTTGACATATGATACATATGTAATATCTAAATTTAATAAAAGGTATTAATTGTGACTTTTATTTTAATTTTTTTTTTCTGTGTGTTATCAGACAATTATGGATTTAAGGTCCACCCTTGGCCCCACCCCTAACCCCACCCCCTTTAGCCTCCCCAAACAGTTGGGCCACTGACCGCCTATGGCTGTCGCAAATAGTAGAAGCAACTCTTGAAGGTTGCTTGGATTTGGGGAATCCAGAGTAAATGTTGAATCTAGCTGTATTCCAAAATTCCTGACTTGTGATTTGAGGGGGAATTCGTACTTCCCAAAAGGGATTTTGATGTCAGGTATGTATCCACTTGTGTTAGGGAACCAGAAAAGCTTGGTTTTCCTTGGGTTCAGGTAAAGTTTGTTGTGTTTAGCTCATTGTTGTATTGATGTTAGACAGGTAATCAGTTGATTCAAGGCTCTAGGTAAGTCAGGTTTAATGGGTATGAGTAGCAGCACATCATCCGCATAGATGTATAACTGAGTGTCCATTGGCTGAATCAGCTCAGCTAGTGGCTTGAGGTAAATATTGAACAGAATAGGTGATCGATCCTTGTGGTACCCCACAGGTCAGTGTCCATGGTAGTGATGAGTTGCTGCCAAACATTATGGATTGTTGGCTGTCTGATAGATAGGATCTGAACCTGTCAGTTGTGCTAGCATGATATCATGGACCACAGTGTCAAAAGCTGCTGAGAAATCTAGCAGTACTAACATCAAGGCGAATTCCTTGTCTCGGTTTCTGTGGAGATCATCTAGTAGGGATACGAGGACAGTTTCTGTTCCATAACTGGGTCTGAATCCAGATTAACATGAATCTAGCCAGTTTCTCTCTTCTAGCCAATCATTAAGTTGAACACAGACTGTTTGTTCTATCCCTAGAAATGGGATGTTGGATACTGGCCTGTAACTTTCAAGTTTGTCCTGGTCAAGGTTGTTTTTTGTTAGCAAAGGGCGAACCACTGCCCTTTTAAATGCTGTTGGTAGTTGCCCATTAGAAAGAAAGGTGTTCACAACTTTTGTGGTGTCTTCTATAAGGCCCATGCTTGCCTGCTGCGCAGGGGTCGAGGGAGCAGGTAGTTGGTCGAAGGTCTCTTAGGATTTTGTCAAGGCTGTCCTCTGTTACTGGGATAAAAGTGTCCCATCTGTCTCTGTTAGGAGGGGGCGAGTTTGTGCACCCCTGGTTAACTGGTTGGGGACTGGGTGGGATTGCCTGTAAATCCTGGTGGAGACTTTTAATTTTGTTGGTAAAGTATGCAGCAAAATCATTGCAGTTCAGTTTAGACTGGGCCAGTGGCGTAGCCACAGGTGGGCCTGGGTGGGCCAGGGCCACCCACTTAGGGTTCAGGCCCACCCAACAGTAGCATATTTAGTGGTAGTTGGTGGGGATCCCGAGCTCCACAGCTGAAGACCTCCCCCTGATGGTAATGAAAACACTACTCTCCTTCACCTGCGCATACACAGTCTTCAGCGCATGCCGGCTGCAGACTGTCAAGGTGGAAAGAAGTGTTTTCTCGCCAGGTGAGATATTTTTTTTTGGGTGGTGGGTGGTGGGGGGAGAACACTTGGTGCCCACCCACTTCTTGCCTAGGCCCACCCAAAATCTGTTGTCTGGCTACGCCCCTGGACTGGGCAGGCTGGTTCTGTTGTGGAGGTTGCAGTAGCCTGTTTACTATACTGAACAACTGCTTGGTTGAATTGGCAGCCTATGCAATGCATTGAAATACTTTTTTTTGTTTGCTTTTAAGGCTTGGCGGTACTTTGCCATGTGCTTCCTACAGTTAAACCTGTCTTCATCCAGGCGAGATTTATGCCATCTCCTTTCCAGTTTCCTTCCTTCGCGTTTAAGGATCTGAAATTCTGGAGAAAAACAAGGTCAGCGTTTGTGAGTGGGGCATAAGACCTTTTTTAGTGGTGCTGTTTTCTTTAAGGTCTTGGCTGTGTGTATTCCAGATGTCAACTTGTTCTGACACTGTTGTTGTCTTTTCATCCACATGTGGATAGTCCAAGGCCTTTAGGAAATTCTCAGCGGTCAGCTTTTTTTTTGTCTCTGATCGCCTTCCAAACTCTGGGAGGCGCCATTTGTTTCAGGTGGTCACTTAGGGAAAATGTAATTAAAAAATGGTCTGACCATGATAAGGGTGTTATTTCAATACTGTTATCCCAGAATTCTGGGATATCCATCCCTTTGTAGAATACCAGGTCTAGTATGTGACCCTTTTCGTGGGTTGGAGAATTGATCACCTGTGTTAATCCTAGTGCTGTCATCATGTCCAGAAAAGCAGCTGAGGTGGTATCTGGGGTTTTGATGTGTAGATTGAAGTCTCCCATGATCACCAGCCTAGGGTAATTCAGGGTCACTTAGGTCTAGGAGTTCTTGCACTGATAATGTGTTGTTATGAGGTGCTCAGTATACCATGAGCAGCCAGATTGGTTTCTCTTCTACAAGTTGACTATTCTTGTTCTTATCAAAGAGAGCCTCCTCCTTCCCCCGACTGCCATTATCATTGTGTAACCCTATGGGTTAAATTTTAAAAGATTACCTGGCTCCTTCTAGATCTGGTGTAGAGACAGTGAGCAGCAGTGCAGTGAAACTGAGTGGTCTGTGTGCATGCGCTGAGTGTTCTGCATGCTGATGGAACTCTCAGGAGAGTGACAAACAGCTCAGGCTGGCAGTTGGGAGGTAAGAGAGAAGCTGTACAGACATATGTTAGGGGCCTGTGAACAGCTGAGACAGAAAATCTGTTTAAAGGACGGATTTTGGGGATCTTTTAAAGTTGTTGTTGATGTTGAGTGTGGAGAGGGTGATCTAGACTAATAACTTAACTTGAAAAGCCTTTCGCGATTTTAGGGGCTATAGCTGCTTGAAAGGCTGTGGTGTTAGAAATAAAACAACACAATAAATCCTACCAGGATATTAATGTTTTGATGAGCTAGGAAGACTGGTTCATCTAATAAGGGGTAATAGTTAATATTGTCCACAAAAGTGCTGGCTGAAGTGTACTTTAAAATTCTATTAAACCAAATGGGTTTTAGAAGGAGTTTGAAAAGTGAAACACTGCACTGAAGTTTTAAATAAATGTTTATTAAAAGGAAAATACTAATTACACTGAACTTGGGTGGCAGTGTAAGTGCAGAACAGCTGGGAGTTATTTAAATCCCAGAGAATTTCATGTTTCCAGTAGTTTTGAAAGAATCTACCTCCAATACTCCTTAAATTAATTGTGGGAGGGAAAGTATAGGGATTACGAATTATACTTTCTTTTACTGGGGAAGTTAGACAGGAAAGGTTAAAATAGCCTTTATGCATAATTACTTGATCTGTTCACATAGTTAGCATTTAGAGTTTTTTTTTTTTTAGTTTGTTAAAGAATAGTGTAGTAGGTGCCCGAATTCCTGATTCCTGGCCAGAGGTCATCGCTACATTACATGGTACCCAACGATAAAAGAAAGAAGAAGAAATACAAGAAAGCTGGAAAAGAGTTCAAAGTATCCTTTAGCCTTTCTTCACAAACATTTGAACAGGAGACACAAAGTATATTTTAGAGAGGAAAATAAAACCTTAAACTTTATACTTACCTTGTACGCTGACTGGAAGAAGAACCTGGAAAGAAAAAACACACAAAGAATAAATTCCTACAAGCTAAAGAAATCTTAGAATACATTTTTGGGGTTACATGCATGATTATAATAAATTTGTGCTTTAGTCAAATGAATACTTATCTGATCTGTTACTGTTGTGTCAAGTATTGAGGGAAAAATTGATTATCTGTGAAAAGAAACAAAGGCACTGTCAAATATAGTCAAAATTGGTTGTTTAACAGTGTTGAATAAATTAATTAATTTTAAAAGTATAACATCTGCTTAACTAAATTATTTACTTTAGATTTAATTTCCTTCTTGTTTTAGAAACAAGTAAGCGAGGTTAGTGAAAATAATTGCGCCTCACCTCTGTCAGTTCTACAAGAGTTCACCTGAGGTATTCCCAGGGTATTCGTAGGGTGAGCAATTGTATCCAGAGGTGGGGTCACAATTGGAAAGGGTCTCCTTTCTTGACTTGGGTGCCGTCTGCTTTGTTCAGTGACATTCTTGGCTCTTACGTTGAAGCATTTTTGCCAAAGTGGTCCCTGCTTGAAAAATAGTGAAGAATACTGCCTCAGCCAGTCTGATTTTCAGGATATCTAAGTTGAATATGCTTGGGATAGATTTGCATACACTGCATCCATGCACAATCTCATGCATCTTCATTTTGGATATCATGAAATCTATACTGGCCAGCTGGTACTCCAAGGCTGACCTAAAGCATAACTGCATGGTAATCACAGACCTCAAAATGTCATTGTGGTATCTACTGTATTAAACTGACAACTACAGCCTGTTGAAATTGTCAGGGATACCAGTTCATGATTGCAAGAGTGGCTTAAATATACAAGTGGTGTTTTCTTTGGCTTGGATTCAAAGACAGCAAGAAGAAATGGAAATGAATGCTATTTTTCCTGGTAAGCATGAGATGCTAATCTTTAATCAAGATTATCTTTCCTATATCTTGCTAAAGATGCTTCTGAGGTCCCTGGGCATAAAAGAAATACATTTCATATTTGAATCATTACTTTTTTACGGTTAAAGTCTGCTAACTGTCATGGGAGTTAAAAAATGCACTTGTTCAAGGAGGGAAGGTGCAGAACCCTGCGGACTGTGCGTGGAGTTCACATCCAGAGCTCCTGCATGGCATTCTTAAAAATTTGTACAACGTAAGCAAACAGAATTCTCCTTTTTTTCTCTCCTTTGTCTGGTGATTGTCAAAACACATATGTTGCATTTTAATGAATGCTGATACTAATGAAATCAAAATTCTAAACAGCAAGGTGTAATCATGAAATGGCATCAGATCAGCCTAAGGACTTTAAATCTCTTTTCGTTGAATGCAAATTAAACAGTTCACCTGTAAAGAGGACAATGATAGGGAATGTGTGAATAGCTAAATTATCATGTAAAATCATTGGTAAGAGGGGCGGGGGAATCGAAATGGCAAATGAAATCAACGTTGGCAAAAATTAAAACATGCACTCTTTTCTCTCTCTCTCTCTCTCACACACACACGCACTCAATATTTTGTAATAATATAAGAAAAACTAGAGCTGGTGGAATCTGTTTTGCTAGTACTTCCATCGGGTCTCTGAGAAAATGTTGTAGACTAGAGTCATACTTATGCCAATTCTGCCAAAAAGCATTGTTTACGTGGGACTCATTTTCAAAGCACTTAGACTTACAAAGTTCCATAGGTTACTATGGAACTTTGTAAGTCTAAGTGCTTTGAAACTACACCTTTGCAATGGGCATTGATTTCATATATGAAGGATTTTTTCTACTTGGAGGACAATTCTATATACAGGGCTAGATTCTTTAAGTGGCACCAAAAAAATCAGAGCTGAAAAAAAGCACTATTCTATAAGCTGCACTTAGTTAGGCACGGTTTATGGAATAGCGCTTATTCCTGGGAATCATGCCTAACTGTAGGCACAGTCATTTGCACCAGCTGAAATGTGGTGCAAATGTACATGCCTACATGAGGCACATATCCTTGTTATTCTATAACAACGCACGTTAATTGTAGGAGTGCCCCGTTACGCCCATGGCCCTCCCATTTCTGCATCTCCTTTTTCTGACCGTGCATAAATTTACATGTGTAAATGCCAATTAAATCTAATTAGTGCCAATAATTTCTTGTTAAAAAGCCAATTGTTGGCACTAATTGGCTCGTTATTCAATTAAATTGCATGCACAATTTTTTCCAACTTTTATAGAACTAGGGAGGTAGTGCCCATATATTTAGGCCCCTAAAAAGCTCCTAATAGCAACCTGTTCTATAAAGCAGTGGTCTTCACTAATTTTTAAGTATGGGCCACTTTGGAGCCGAATGAGCTGAAGGAGAGCCACCAAATATCATCCTACTTGGGGATAAGACCCTATTGACCAGTGTGTGTCATCTACATTCATCTCCACCAGTTCACCTTCAAACATTTCAGTGGGGGTATCCACATCACTGCCCCTGGAGTAAGACCCCGGAGGAGCACAGTGACGTGACAGGCGAGAGGAGGAGCGGCTGCAGAGACTGCATTGTAAGACTCGAGCATTTCCGAATGATTTGGGCTGGGTTTAAAAACATTTATCGCTTCTTTTCCTTTTGTAGCGGCCGCTGCTGCTCAACAGGGAAAGCAGCAACGGCCAGACAGCGTTACCACTGGAAGCTGCGCATGGCGAGGGGGTTTGATGCGCCGGGGGAGGGGAGGGTCGCTGGACATGGGTAGCTGGAGGGGGAGGGGAGGGTCGCTGGATATAGGTAGCTGCAGGAGGGGCAAGGGGAGAGGAGGGTTGCTGGACATGGATGGCTGGAGGCGGGGCAGGGGAGAGGGAGGTGGGGAGGGGGTCCTGAGACCAGAGAGGTGGGGGTGGGGAGGGGTGCCCTGCGAGAGGGGGGATGGGGGCTCACACTCACTCACTCACTCACTGTCTCTCACATACACTCTCTCTGACACACTTCCTGTCTATCACACTCTATCTCTCTGTCACACACACACAGTCTCACACACACAGACACTCTGTCTCTCACATACTCTCTCTCACACACAAACACACACACACATGCTGTCTCTGTCTCTCTCTCATTCTCTCTATGACACACACACTCCATCTCTCACAGATACTATCTCTCTCAAACATACTCCGAGGAAAACCTTGCTAGCGCCCGTTTCATTTGTGTCAGAAACGGGCCTTTTTTACTAGTTGGTTAATAAAATATCAAGAAAACAAATAAGCTAGAGCTAATCATGACAATCACTGATCATGGATCCCCTAACAAACTTTGGAACTATCTAATTTAACTCTGACTACAGTCACATCTTATAAAGCTTTAAGGGGCTGTTTTACTAAGCCGCGTAAGCATCTATGTGCGCCCAACATGCACCAAAATGGAATACCACCTGGTTACTGCGTGGCTCTTGTGGTAATTTCATTTTTGGCGCGCATCCGATACGTGCGTCCAAAAAATAATTTTTATTTTCAGACGCATGTATCAGATGCACGCCAAGTGGCATTTGATGCACATATGTCATTGCCTCCTGGTTACTGCATGAGACTTTACCGCTAGGTCAATGGCTGGTGGTAAGGTCTCGGACACAAAATGGACATGCGGCAATTTTCATTTTGCCACACGTCCATTTTCAACAAAAATTTTAAAAAGTCATTTTTCACAGGTGCGCTGAAAAATGATTCTGCACACGACCAAAACACTTGTCTATACTACTGCAGGCCATTTTTCAGTGCGCCTTTGTAAAATGGCCAGTACATCCATTGTATTCACCTAATATCCTACTTATAATATTGTAACTGTTATCCAATAATGATGTAAACCACACTGAACCCTAAACAGGGGATATTAGCGGTATATAAGACCTAAATTGAATTGAATCGAATTAATTATTCTCTCACTGACAGTCTTCATGACCTTGGAGAAGTCACTTTATCTCCTGTTGTAAGCTTTCTAGTGTGTACACAGCCTTGTCACCATGGTATAGCCTGTATACATCCAGTAGCACATATTGGAAGTTATTTTAGAAGCTTTGCATACAATCTACATATGTAAATAGCAGCATTTGTCTACATTTGTAGATTTAACATTTGCAAATGACAATCTCAGAATGCCACTGTTTACATGTGTAAATAGCTGAGAATGCACAGACATAATGAGGGTATGTTTGGACATAGAGGGGTCCTTTTACTGAGGTGTGCCAAAAAATGGTCTTTGCTAGTGTAGGCGTGTGTTTTGGATGCATGCAGGTCCATTTTTCAGCGCGCTTGCAAAAAAGGCCTTTTTTGGGGGCTGAAAATGGACGTGCGGCATTTTGGGCCTGAGACCTTACCGCCACCCATTCACATAGCAGTAAGGTCTCATGCATTAACCAGATGGTAATCATCAGAGCATGTGCACTGCCGATTACCACCCGTGTCATTAAAATCTGAAAATGAACAGAAAAAAAACACAAAAATGTGTGTTTTTCATATGGCGATAATGGTGCAAACTATATAGAAAATGGAGCACTCTTTCCGAAACAGTGCATTCTCTTTTCCTGATAGTACGCCATTGGGCATGCATAAAGTCTGTGCATGCACATGCTATCAGGAAAGGAGTGGCACTGTTTCAGAAAGAGTGTGCCCTTCTGCTCCCGAGACAAAAAAAATTGGCCAGCGAAAATGATCGAAATGAACATTCCTGGGAAATGACACAAAATGGAACATGTTCTGGCTGCCCATCCCCAGTGTATTATTATTAGCATTTGTATAGCACTACCAGGCACACGCAGTGCTGAACATCTGACACAAAGAGACAGTCCCTGCTCAAAAGAGCTTACAATCTAAATAATACAGACAGACAAGACAGTTACGGGTGGTGAATAGTAAATGGTAATGAAGCAATAGGTGATAAAGAGTAATAGGTGAGAAGGAAGGAATGCTTAAACAAATAATTTGTGTGGATCTTGAAAGGGCTATACTTATATTATACCACTTTTTGCCAAGGAACCCACTGAGGTGCCTCTCTGTTGAGGTTTTCTTTTCCCTCCTGGATTGGAAGCTAAGTACCCTTTTTGGCTATATGGTATTTTATAATCCGTTTTTTCCCCTCATTTGAATTGTACTTTTTCATTCTTCCGTTATATGACACTACGTCTATTGGGTTTACTAGATATTATCTGTGCCCGTTGTTAATTAAACCTACATTTGTCCTACCCCCGTTTTTTTACTACAGACTGGTTCAGTTATTCCACTCTGTAGGTTTTTCGGAGGTGGTGGCTGGCCCATGATTGAAGCCTGTACAGGTGTGTCCACTGAGTTGGTAACCTTGGCTAATGAGGTCTTTTATTTAAAATAATAATATTATATCTTTATATATAGCGCAGATAATTCTTATAACCTATTTAAGAGCAAATTGTTTTTTAGTTTCTCATAAAAATAAGAATTACATCATAATTTTGGCCCCACAGCTAACTCTCATCTTAAAAATAATACTTTCTACAGCAAGCATCCCAAACCTGTCCTAATGACCCCACAGTCAATTGGGATTTCAGGATACCCACAATGAATAGGCATGAAATAAATCTGAATATTCTGTGTTTCCCATTCATATTCATTGTCAGTTCCTGAAATCCCAGCTGGCTGTGGACTATTTTTTTTAATGTGGAGATTTAGCTGTAAGGCTAAAAATTGTAATATATCCCTTATTTCCATAGCATTTGGAAGACCTTCTTTAAAGAGACAGCAAAAACATGCTTCAGCCCTTCAGCATGGAAATGAAAAATCTCCGTTAATTGTATTATATTTGTTATGAACAGCATAAGAAGCATTGTTTAACTCAGATGTGCTCTGATGCTGCTGTATCATGATATTTCTAATTAGAATCATGAGGCCTTGATAAGCAGAGGCAAAGGAACATTAGTCATGGTAAATTGTAAAGAAAAAAATGAGGTTCCATATCTTAGTTGCTTATTAATTTCCTCTGTGGCTTCTGTGTTCTGCTGTACTACACAAATGGGAACATCAGAGAATCAAAAGATGCTTGTAATTCATTCTCTGTAAACACTGGGGTTGATATTGAGCAGGGCAGGACTGGTGCATAAGTACATAAGCACTGCCACGCTGGGAAAAGACCAAAAGTCCATCAAGCCCAGCACTGTGTCTCCGACAGAGGCCAATCCAGGCCCCAGGAACCTGGCAAAAACCCCAAATGTAATAATGATCAATGAACTTTCCTTCAGGAATCTGTCCAGACCCCCTTTAAACTCAGCAAGGCCAGTTGCTGTCACTACCTTCTCCGGCAATGAGTTCCAGAGGGGTATATCTACTAAGGTGTGCTACTAAATAGGCTTGGCACATGCTAGTGTGGGACTTTTCCATGCGCTAAGCCCATTTCTAGCATGCCCAGGGCAGTTTCCAGTATTTCTCTTTCAGGCCAGAGGCGTAGCTACTATGGGGCCATGGGGGCCTGGGCCCCTGTAGATTTGGCCCTGGACCCCCCTGCCGATGACCCTCTCAACCCACCAACCCGCCGTCTGCTACCTTTGCTAGCGGGGGACCCCAACCCCCGCCAGCCGAAGTCTTCTTCCTTCGCTTTGTTTCTGAGTCTGACGTCCTGCACGTTGTACGTGCAGGACGTCAGACTCAGAAACAAAACGAAGGAAGAAGAGGACCTAGGCTGGTGGGGGTTGGGGTCCCCTGCCAGCAAAGGTAGGCGACAGCGAAGGCGGGCGGGGGGGGGGCCGAGAGGGTCATCGGCAGGGGCGGGGTCAAAGTTGGTGGTGGTGCTGGCGGTGGCGGGGGTGTCGGCAATGGCAGGGGGGGGTGTCGGCAGCACCAGGGGAGGGGGCTAAAATGTGCCCCCTCACCTCAGGCTCTGGACCCCCCTCCCGCCGAAGTCTGGCTATGCCCCTGTTTCAGGCCATATGCTAATGTTCGCATTAGCATGTATAACCTTAAAAAAAATAACAGGAGAGCACTTACTGTCTCCTATGTAGGACTGATAGAGTGTTTCGAGAGGAAGTCTGCTTGTCTGGCCTTAAGACTGAAGGGTTCCCACACATTCGGACATTCTTGCATCAGTTCTTTAAGATACTCAAACAGAGTTTGCATCAGATGAAAAATTGTTAAAACAACAATTCCAACTTTGAGGAAGCCTTCTCTTTAATTGGACAGCATGACAGTGATAACGAAGATGAAGACACAAGTGATAAATTAGACAGCACTACTTCTAATGCAGATGATGACAACAATAATGATAAAGCATTCTTTTGCATAAGGAAGTCAAGCATTTCAGACGTAGATTCCCTTAATCAATTTACAGACCCAACTACTATTTTCATTTCAGATTTCCATTGGACCGCATCTCAAAAAAGATATAAAGGAATTGGAGAAGGTGCGGAGAAGGGCAAACGAAAATGATAAAGGGGATGGGGCGACTTCCCTATGAGGAAAGGCTAAAGCGGCTAGGGCTCTTCAGCTTGGAGAAAAGGCGGCTGAGGGGAGATATGATAGAGGTCTGTAAAGTAATGAGTGGAGTTGAACGGGTAGATGTGAAGCGTCTGTTTACACTTTCCAAAAATACTAGGACTAGGGGGCATGCAATGAAGTTACAATGTAGAAAATTTAAAACGAATCGGAGAAAATGTTTCTTCACTCAACGTGTAATTAAACTCTGCAATTCGTTGCCAGAGAATGTGGTAAAAGTGGTTAGCTTAGCGGAGTTTAAAAAAGGTTTGGACAGCTTCCTAGAGGAAAAGTCCATAGACCGTTATTAAATGGACTTGGGGAAAATCCACTATTTCTGGGATAAGCAGTATAAAATGTTTTGTACATTTTTGTGACCTTGCTGGGTATTTGTGACTTGGATTGGCCACTGTTGGAAACAGGATGCTGGGCTTGATGGACCTTTGGTCTTTCCCAGTATGGCAACACTTATGTACTTATGTACCTTGGTCAGATCACAGTAGCCTCTTTTTTAAATTGCACTGAAAGAAAATTGTCATTCCAAATCCCGAAATTTGTTACATTGCTTTAAAACTAGAGGTAAAATTGACCTTTTTAAAATTCTGGTCCAATGAGTCATTCAGTGCATTACTTACCTCAAACCCCTCCCTGAATTTTATTCAGCAATGGAATGATACTTGTAAAGCAGTCCTTGATGTTATTGCACCTGTGACTGTCAAATCTCGTCGGAAAAGATTAACTCCTTGGTTGAAGATGAACTTTTACAAATGAAACATAAATGCAGGAGACAGGAGAGAATTTGGGCTAAGGACAAATCCACTGAACAATGGATTGCTTGGAAAAAACTTTTGAAAATCTACAAAGGTATGATCTCCAAAGCGAAAACCTCCTACTATTCTAAATTCATTGGTAATACAGTGGTCAACCCGAGGAAACTTTACTCACTGAAAGGAGACTAAAAGGATATCATCGGCATAATGTAGCATTTAATGTTGGACTCCTGAATAAGAGATGCAAGAAGACTAAGAAAGATATCGAAAAGCAGGGGGGAAAGAACGGAACCTTGAGGAACACCACAGCTGAGAGGTACTGGCTCTGAAAGAGCCAGAAGTCACAAATCACTGATCAAAACCTATTTAGGGTCCATGGTAGATATTAACGCCCAAATTCTCTATATGGCACTCAAAATTGCACACACAAATTTGGGCACTTGCCCAATTTGCACAAGCAGCTTAATTGACTAACAAGCCAATTGGCACCAATAATTATGCAATAATAATCAATTATTGGCACTAATTGGCAAAATTAAAAATTTACGTGTGCATCTTCCTAGTCGGGATTCTATAAAGATGCATGCATGATCTGCGTGGATCCAAAAAGGGGGCATGGCCATAAGATGGGCACAGACGGATCAGGGGCGTTCCTAGAATTTTGTACACAGTGTTATAGAATATGGCAGATCTGCGTCTAACTTAGGCATGGAGATTTATACCAGGTTTCAGTTGGTGGAAATCCTTGTGCCAAAAATTGGGTGTGGATCCTAGTGCTAAGCATTATTCTATAAATGGTGCCCAAATTTGGGTGCTGTTTATAGATTAGTGTTTAGCGCTAATTTTTTTCTGTGCTCAACTTTTGGAGCCATTTACAGAATCTAGTCCTAAATCCCTAAAAGCTTTTAGAGTTCCATCCACATACAGGGGTTAAAAAAAAAAAACAAGCGGACAACACAAAGAGAAGCAGACCTTATGAAGAAAAACAGTCTATTAATTCATAAAAGCTCCCAGGATTCAAATACAGTTGCCTGGCCATGTTTTGCCAAAATCTGGCTGTATCAGGGGCAGTAAAACCTCAAACGTCACTAGAATTGGTCAAAACCAGCTGGTGTAAGCTTCACCAAAACTTGTTTTAAATTACAGCCCTCAAGGGTCAGATGTCAGCCCTTGGCTTGGTCTGGTTCTCTGGGTCCCAGGTCCACTTCTTAGGGACAGGGGGTTTGTAGCACAATAATACAACACACCAAGGTAGCTTGGCAAAAGATATTTTATCTAGAAATCAGCTTACAACACTTAGGGTAGAAAGATAAGACAGCACTGTTTCGGCACGCCTGAGTAAATGAATGTCTGTGCTGAGCAGGGGGCTGTGTGTGTGGAATAGATGAAGATGGGAGGGTGTGTGTGTGTATGTGTGTGTGTGTGCTGTCCCTGTCTCTCTGGATTTAAATTACAACTCTTTTCCCACGCACCTAGCTTATATAATTTGGTTTGCTTTGATTCTATGTCTTTTGATTCATCCAGGAAGTGTGAATTCCTGTGAAGGCACAGTTTGTGGAGACAGTGGTTTATTTCCATTGTTTTTCCTAAGCCATGATTCTGGTTTGTTTTATTGCTTGGAAGCACAGGTGTTAGGAGACATCCTATCTTTCATTGACATTCCCGGGGGATCAGACTATGAGGGGAGGAGGGAATGTCAGAGCTGCTCTCCCAGAGGTCTTAGGCTGACACAGAGTAGGCCCTAAAACCTCAGTTAGGCTAACTCTTAGGGCCTTGCACAGTATAAGGTAATGTTGACACTTGTCAGAAATGTACCTCCTCTTGTGGCAGTTTGGAAAAGTAATCAGCTGCATGTCCACCTTCTTAGATGTGACCTGTACTGAGAGGGGAGATTCTCAAATCTATGTCAGTGCTTCTTTAAGGATAGGGTGAAATGGTACTCTGACCCCTTCCTTAGAAAATGACTCATAGTCCAGAACAGATAACATCTCTACCCTGGGCTCCTCCTCCATCTTCAACTTAAATGGGATGGCTGACGACATCTCCTTGATGAAACTGGTGAGAGAGACCCTCAGGTGGAGATTTACATCTCTCTTGAAGGGGGGGATCAGAAGGTACCCCATAAGACTTCTCCTCTGAGAAGTAAGGAGGATCCTCTTCTGAGTCCCATGAGCGGTCTCAGTCAGACTCCTCATCGTACTCAGACTGGACTGAGTGAGTCTGTGACTGCCCCTGCTCAGTAGAACCACGTTGATCCCCCAAAGAGTGCCAAGGTTTAGCACTACCCTCAGATTCAAGGGAAACTTCCTCTACTGACGTCGAGAGCAGTACTGCATGGATTGATGTCGATGTTGACACCCTTCAAGGCAACAACACTAAGGATTTCTCCACAGGCACAGATGGAACCTCAGGAAGAATCTTGGGCTGATCCACAGTTGGTGCAAGCACCCTCGATACCTGAGAAATTTGCAAATACGGTATCTGCTCCAGCTTCTTCCTGAGCATAGCTCTGTACCACTCATCGAAGGAAGGCATTGGCACAGGAGGGGGAGCCAGGACAGAGGCAGCCTGAGAAGATGTTGATGCCGAACCAGAAGCAGGAACCTGGTTGCTCAGAGATTTGTGCATTTCTATCAAAGAGGGGGAGTACTTCTCCTGGTGCCTGTTCTTCTTGGGTACCAGCAATGCTGATGCCTTGGAGCTCCAGGCATCATGCGTTGAAGAGGATTGATGCTTGTGATTCTTGGGCTTCACCTGACATTCAGTATTTCAGTCCTTCAGTCCTGATCTGGACAATGTTGGACCCATATGCGCACTTGGTGTCGGGTCCAATGCTGACTGGCCCAAAGCCTACTTTCAGTGCCCAGTGTTGAGAAAGGTGGAGACTTCCTCAATGCCAGTGTACTCCCATTGGTAGTTGAAGACTTAGCAGCCATCAAAGTCAATGCTTCCGGTGCCATTGTCGATGGCTTGACCTTCAAAGAACCAAAACGTCTCTGCTGCTGGACCTGCCACGCCCTCTGTGTCCTCAACTGCATTTCCAAAAATAGAGAACAATAGTTAAGCTCATGGTTAGGGCCAAGGCACCCAATGCACCAAGAGTGTGGTTCTGTCATGGAAATCACCCACATGTCAAATCGGCATTACCGCCTGGCTAGTGCATGCACCTGGCGGTAATTCTGAGTTTGGCATGTACCGAAAACCAGTGGTAGAAAATAATTTTCTACAGCAGGGGCATTCCTGGCGGTAATCGGCAGTTGGTGCGCACTGGATGGTTACCACACGGGTAACGCATGAGCCTTTACCACTAAGTCAATGGGTGGAATAAAGGGCTCAGGCCGTGAATAGAAGCGTACCATTTTAATTTTGCCGCACATCCATTTCCCGGCCCAACCCCCCCTTTTTTTCCCAGATGTGGTAGAGAAACGGTCCAGCGTGCATCCAAAACACACACCCGCACCACTGCAGGCCACTTTTTGGTGCACTTTTGAAAAATCTATTAGCGCACCTTAGTAAAAAGAGACCTTAGTTTGTTGATTTGCAAAGTGTTGTGCGGAAAATACCACAGTTTAAAGCAGGGCCGTGCCGATGCGGTAAGCGGGGTAAGCACCGCAGGGGGCGCCCACCTCTGGAGGGCGCCGCCGCGGTGCTTACCCTCGCCCCGCGCCGCCGAGGCCTTTAAATCTTTTACCTCGGTCGCAGCAGCGTCAGTGAAAGCGCTGCCGACGTCTCCCTTCCCTTGCACTCGTTGGTTCCCTCAGTGTCCCGCCTTCTTCTGACGTCAGAAGAAGGCGGACACTGAGGAAACCAAGAGCGCGAAGGGAAGGGAGACGTCGGCAGCGCTCCGCTTTCACTGACGCTGCTGCGACCGGAAGTAAAAGATTTAAAGGCCCCAGGGTGCGGAGGGAAGGGCAGAGAGGCATGGATGGGAGGGCAGGGCCCAGGGAGAGGACAAATTGCTGGAAGGGGAGGGGAGAGAGGATTGCTGGCTATGGATGGAGGAGGGAAGGGCAGAGAGGGACAAGGATGGACATGGGGGCCCAGGGAGAGGACAAATTGTTGGAAATGGAGGGGAGGGGAGTGAGAAGGATTGCTGGCTATGGATGGAGGAGGGAAGGGCAGAGAGGGACAAGGATGGACATGGGGGCCCAGGAAGAGGACAAATTGCTGGAAATGGAGGGGAGGGGAGAGAGGAGGATTGCTGGCTATGGATGGAGGAGGGAAGGGCAAAGAGGGACATGGATGGGAGGGCAGGGCCCAGGGACAGGACAAATTGCTGAAAATGGAGGGGAGGGGAGAGAGGAGGATTGCTGGCTATGGGTGGAGGAGGGAAGGGCAGAGAGGGACAAGAATGGACATGGATGGGAGGGCAGGACCCAGGGAGAGAGGAGAAATTGCTGGAAATGGATATAGAGGAAGAAATGAAGAAGAAAGGAGGAAAGTAAAGAAATAAATGGAAAGGAAGCCCTGGAAATGGAGTTAAGAGGACAGATAGCACCAGAATCAGATACTGGACCAGCATGATCGGAAAAAGAAAGTCACCAGACAACAAAGGTAGAAAAAAATCATTTTATTTTCATTTTAGCGTTTGGAATATGTCCACTTTGAGAATTTACATCTGCTATCTTACTTTGCAATATATAGCAATTTGTTTCTAAGAATATTGCTGACAATTCCTTTCAGTGTGGCAAGTGGTGAGCGATCATTTTCATGGGGGGGGGGCGTGATCATTTTCACGGGGGGGGGGGGGCGCCAGAGACCCTAGGCACGGCCCTGGTTTAAAGGAAGGATCTTAGGGCAAAAAGGTTCACAAACAGATTCTAAAGTCTCTTCTTTAACCATACCTTGGTAAATACAATTTTGTGTGAATAAATATTCATCAGCATTTAATAACTAATAAACTTCAATTGAATCTCTGCTTGATAAATGGATCCATGCAAACATTTGTTTTAAACAGTTCTGAAAATTCTAACTTGTACTCTGCGATCAGTAGGAAATAAGCAACATAGGAAATAAGCAACATAGCTGAGCTCAAAAGCTGTCAGCAATTAACGTATCTGCTGTGTCTTCTTGGCTTTCTGTCTTAAGATCATGCTTGGCTGTGATGCAGTGGCAAAATCATGAGTCAGCGTTTTTCTCAGCTTTGCTGTTACATATCCAGATGGCATTGGGGGGGGGGGGGGGGGGGGGGATGGCCATGAGGCTACCAGACAGCAAAACTTTCATTGACTTTTCGCATTGCTTCTGCAGGCTGGTAGGTCTGAAGCCTGGCTTTTATATTTCTTTCTCCTGCAAGAAAGTTAACATCTCTTTCTGACAGCATATTAAAATATTTGTAAACATATCCATACCCCCCAACCCCCCCCCCCCCAAAAAAAAAAATTAAGGCACTCCTTTTACTAAGATGTGCTAACAGATTTAGTGCACACTAACAAATTAGTATACCTTAAGTGCCATGCAGCCCATAGGTATACAATGGGCTGCATGGCATTTAGTATATGCTAATCAGCGCGTGCTAAATTCATTAGCACACCTTAGTAAAAGAGCCCCTTAAACTCTGTGACCAGCATTGCTTTAAAATGCTGACTTTTTTATTTATTTATTTTATTTATTTATTTGTTACATTTGTATCCCACATTTTCCCACCTATTTGTAGGCTCAATGTGGCTTACATAGTGCCGGAAGGAATGTGGAGATGCTGGACACAGGGGTAGTAGGGTAAGGAAAAGAAGTGGAGATGCTGGACATTGACCTATGCATAAGCTGAACACGTTTTTTATGCTCAATATTTACATAAATTCCTTGCTTTATATACAAGTATATACAGTAATTATGGTTTAAAGTTAACCATATAAATCATTCTGAACATTGACCAGTTTTTTTTTTTAAACAAAGCTCTGCTGCTCTCTTTCAATGTGATTTTTCTGTCTAAGGCACTCTGCAGCTCTTGATGCTACTTTCTCAGCCTGGGTTTCCTTGCCTTTTGGATTCTATTTCTGGCACATTAATTTTCTCTCTGCCAAAATGCATTCAAGGGGATGTCTGTGCTTCCAGTCAATGTTACATTTACTCATTGCTCCTATAGCACTTGAGCAAACGGGTTTATGTAGAAACACTTGCCAGGCAATTCCTCCTCTAGTCTGGTGCTGAAAGGCGTAATTCAGAGGGAGCCCACTATATTCTGTCATGAGGAAAATATTCTCCAACTACCTTCCACGCCCATCTGACTCTTCAGGCATCCTTCACTCTACTGCAAGAGGTAATCTCTGGAGCTCGATTCATCTTCTTCTGCCTTGTAGTTCATTTCTTTCTCTTCCTCTCAGTATCCACACACTGATTTGCTAAAATAGGTGAAGCGTGCACAAAATATACCTGGCTAAATAAAAAGTGGGTTCTGGGGCTTGATTTCACTTTATTCACTCAAAACAGGTGTTATCTTTCCTCCTTGGGAGTACTGGGCTCCTAATGCACAACTCTGATGCTCCTGGGGAGCCTTATAAAGGGGCTATAAAAAACTGCAATCCCACCCTTGAGCCCCTTCCCTGACACTCTATTCCTCAAATCCCCCAACCCCTGACAACTCCATCCATTAAATCACCCTACCCCTGCCCCTCCTGATGGTTCAGATTGTATTTTTTTAAATTAATATCTTTATTGAATTCAAAAGCCAGTCACAAAATATAGACTCAGAATCTTCGAACATAACAATGTGTAACAATAAAGAAAAGAATTCATCAAACGTTTCATCCCAACTTCTGGACATATTTAAATTATATGAAACCCCCACTCTTCCCCCCTCCCTCCATCCCGACCTTCCCAAATCTGTCCTGAAAACAGTTATAAAAGCAATCGTGGTGCCTGGAGTCTCAGGACTTGGTTCAGCATTGAGTGTAACTGTTATCTTTCTAGGGACATGGACTGTTGTAATTATCGTCCACCTATTTTTAATTAATTATTTAGTTTCATTTTATTCCATATTTATCTGTTTGTTCAAAATTTGTTTTGCCTTTTAATTAATACTGTCCAAATACAATTTGGGTTTAAAAAGTTTTTAATTTACACACACCTATGTTTTTATCATATAGTTTTTATCATATAATTTGTATGCATGATTTCATTATATAGTTTAATATTTTTTATTATATCATTCATTTTATTATACAATTTTATTCTATATACGTCACTATCTTTTATTGTTATGTCTTTGATTTTTATGTAGATTTATTTGACTCCTGATGAAGGCTTTGGTGCCAAAACACGGCCAAAAGCTATCCCCATTAAAGACTTTCTGATATCCTCTTTGAGCTATTCTCACTTTTTTGGCCATTGCTTTGTTGCATGTGAGGATTCTACTCCTCCCTTTTTGTTTTCTTATTACTTTATCAACAATTTTTGTAAACTGCTTTGACATGCTTTTTAGCTTGAAGGTTTGTCAATCAAGATAATCACATAAATATGTTTGCACCTGAGGTAATAGAGGGTTAAGTGAACTACCCAAAATTGCAAGGAGTACCAGCGGGATTTGAACCCTAGCTTCTCTAGCGCTCAGCCCACACAGCTCTAACCATTAGATTATTTTGCCTTTATGACTTGTTGCTTCTCAGTTCTGCCAAGTACCTTTTCCACTGGAACTGGTAGACCTTTGTCAGCTTTTATGCTCTTTAATTTTTAACCTTTTTATCTCATTTTGGATTCTGGACAAAAAAATTTCTGCCACTGTGCCTCTATCCCTGTGGAGCTGTTGGCAAAGCATCTGTTTCTTCTTGTCTGTGATGTTCTTTGTGTATGACAAGGCAAGTGGAGAAGAGGGAAAGAGAATTCTTTTTTTTTTAAGTAGAGGCAAATCATAAGCAGAGCAGTCTTTCATAAATCACCTTTATGTGCCCCTTGCACACGTTAATGTACTAACATTTGCCTGCATAAAAATACACTTACCCAAAACAGGGCACCTAAGTGCTTTTCTTTAAGGGTGCACATAAGTGGCACAGTGTGTAATTGTAAAGGGGAGGGGGGGGGGTCATGTCATACACATGGGCGTGAAATCCATCTACAAACTGCGTTTTCATAAAGTATAATTTGTGAATTAATCAGACTGACATTTTGATCTGTGAGTTTTTCAAGCCAGCTTTTTGATGTGTGACCACGTATCAATTTTCCTTTCCCATGGCAACTAGTGCTGTGGAGAAGGGGGGGGGGGGCTTTCTAAAGAGGGAAAAATATCTTTTGGGGTCTCTCTCTTCAAGGAGGTTTGATTGAGAACAAGAAATGGCATGACGGCAAAAAGTTGAAGCCAATTAGGTTAGTCTGTTTTCCCTTCCCTGTGCAACTGTCCGTTCTTTGTACACTCAAAACAAAGCAAACAAACGTGTGAGCTGCTGCATCCACGTTGTCGTTCTTTATTGTTGGGGACATTTTTATTTAATCTCACTTATATGTTCAAACATGCCAGCTTGTGCAGCATACAGATGTACAAAGAGGAAGTATAATAATGGAATAACTTTTCATAGGTAGAGTAGTAATTTGTTATAAATCATAATCAGTGGAGGGGCTGGTTATAGGACACCCTAGCATGTATTATATTCATGCAGAGATTTTTTTTCTGTCCTGGTAAAAGGCCACTAAAACAGACATCATGTCATGAGAATCAGGTACTCAGCATTCAGAGATTCTATTTATTTATTTAGGAGCCCTTTTCCTAAGGTGCACCGAAAAATGGCCTGCACTGGTGTAGGCGCGTGTAATGGATGTGCGCAGGTCCATTTTTCAGCACACCATTTTTCAGAAAAAGTCCCTTTTTTTGCCGAAAATGGACGTGCGGCAATATAAAAATTGGCACGCGTCTATTTTGGGCCTGAGACCTTACCTCCACCCACTGACTTAGCGGTAAGGTCTCACGCGTTAACCGGGTGGCAATCGTCAGCACAAGTACACTGCCGATCACCACCAGGTTAACGCCACGCAGTAGAAAATAAAAAATATTTTCTGCCGCGTGTATTGGACGCACATATAAATTAGAATTACTGCCTGGGGCACGTGGTAACCGGGCAGTAGTTCTAATTTGATGCGCATTTTACACACGTAGGCGCCTACGTACCTTAGTAAAAGGGCCCCCAACTTATTTACGACATTTGTATCCCACATTGAACATGAATTAGGTTGAAACCTAGGAGCATTTACCATTTTTTTTCCTGTGCCAAGATCAAAAGAGAAAGATGGTTTGTGGGAACTTGCTCCTTTTGTTTTGTGGAATGCAGTGGTATATTATAAAAATGCACTTAATATTGTTTATTACTACTTTTAAAAGAGAGATATTCAATAATAAGGGCAGAGCTACCTTCATGCAGAAGTCCAGAGTCAGTCTAAATGTGCCAACATTTTCCAGTTCTGTGATATATATTTCTCTCTTCTTCAAGTCTGGTTGTAAAAGGTATCTTCTCCTAGGAAGCAATCTTTTTCCAGAGGGGGAAGGAATAACCTTTCAAAGCACTGGTGTAGAAGATCCGCCAAAGATAATGCAGAGGCAGATATGAGGTGCTCTATTCTGAATATATAAGTACATAAGTATTGCCATACTGGGAAAGACCAAAGGTTCATCAAGCCCAGCATCCTGTTTCCAACAGTGGCCAATCCAGGTCACAAATACCAGGCAAGATCCCCCAAAAGTAAAAAATATTCCCTTACTGCTTATCCCAGAATAGTGGATTTTCCCCAAGTCCATTTAATAATGGTCTATGGACTTTTTCTTTAGGAAGCCATCCAAACTTTTTTAAAACTCCGCTAAGCTAACCGCCTTTACCACATTCTCTGGCAACGAATTCCAGAGTTTAATTACACATTGAGTGAAGAAACATTTTCTCCGATTCATTTTAAATTTACTACATTGTAGCTTCATCGCATGCCCCCTAGTCCTAGTATTTTTGAAAAGCATAAACAGACGCTTCACATCAACCCATTCCACTCCACTCATTATTTTATAGACCTCTATCATATCTCCCCTCAGCCGCCTTTTCTCCAAGCTGA
Organism: Microcaecilia unicolor; assembly: GCF_901765095.1. Classification (NCBI taxonomy): domain Eukaryota; kingdom Metazoa; phylum Chordata; class Amphibia; order Gymnophiona; family Siphonopidae; genus Microcaecilia; species Microcaecilia unicolor. The sequence continues at coordinate 338,067,605 of NC_044034.1, forward strand.
AGAGCCCTAATCGCTTTAACCTTTCCTCATAGGGAAGTCGTCCCAACCCTTTTATCATTTTCATCACCCTTCTCTGTATCTTTTCTAATTCCACTATATCTTTTTTGAGATACGGCGACCAGAATTGAACACAATATTCGAGGTATGGTTGCACCATGGTGCAATACAAAGGCATTATAACATCCTCATTTTTGTTTTCCATTCCTTTCCTAATAATACCTAACATTTTATTTGCTTTCTTAGCCGCAGCAGCACACTGAGCAGAAGGTTTCAACGTATCATCAACGACAACACCTAGATCCCTTTCTTGGTCTGTGACTCCTAACATGGAACCTTGCATGACATAGCTATAATTCGGGTTCCTCTTTCCCACATGCATCACTTTGCACTTGCTCACATTAAACGTCATCTGCCATTTAGATGCCCAGTCTCCCAGTCTCGTAAGGTCCTCTTGTAATTTTTCACAATCCTCCCGCGATTTAACGACTTTGAATAACTTTGTGTCATCAGCTGGATATGACATTTGAGGCTGGCATAGAGGCTGGCACAAAAATGTTTATTTTTTTTTGGGTGGGAGGGGGTTGGTGACCACTGGGGGAGTAAGGGGAGGTCATCCCCGATTCCCTCCGGTGGTCCTCTGGTCAGTTGGGGCATTTTTTGGAGGCTTGGTTCTAAAAATAAATGGACCAAGTAAAGCCGGCCTTCTTTTTTCCATTATTGGCTGAAGCCGGCCATCTCTTAACCACGCCCCGTCCTGCCTTCCGTACCCTGCTGACACGCCCCCGGGAACTTTGGCCGGCCGTGTGACGGAAAGCAGTTGAAGTCGGCCAAAATTGGCTTTCGATTATACCGATTTGGCCGGGTTTAGGAGAAGGCCGGCCATCTCCCGATTTGTGTCTGAAGATGGCCAGCCTTCTCCTTCAAAAATAAACAGGTTGGTCAGGTTAGGACTATGCCATCTTTCTAATGAGGCCCATGTTGTGTTGAATCTGTGGGTCTGTTGCAGTGAGGGGGGGTGGGTTGGTCGTTTCCATTTTCTGACGACGACTAGGCATGCGGCAAGTAGTAGGTGTGAGGTGTCCTTTCTTTGTAGGCACTTGTTCTGTTCTTCTCCCAGGTAGTCCAACAGCAGAGTATCTATTCTCTAGTTCAGTTTGTTACTTGTTAACGTTTGTGTCCATTGATGTACTCCTTTCCAGAAGGTTTGTATTGCTGGGCACTCTCACCAAATGTGATTAAATGAAGAAATATTTTCTCCGGTTTGTTTTAAATGTACTACTTAGTAGCGCCCTTAGTATTTTTTAAAAGAGTAAACAAGCGATTCATGTCTACCTGTTCCTCTCCACTCAGTATTTTAAGACCTCGATCATATCTCCCCTCAGCAGTCTCTTCTCCAAGCTGAAGAGCCCTAGTCGCTTTAGCCTTTCCTCATAGGGAAGTAGCCCCACCCCTTTATCATTTTCATCGCTCTTTTCTCTACCTTTTCTAATTCTGCTATATCATTTTTGAGATGCAGTGACCAGAATTGCACACAGTATTTGTGGTGCGGTCGCACCATGGACCGATACGTATAAAGGCATTATAATATTCTCAATTTTGTTTTACATTACTTTCCTAATAATTCCTAACATTCTAGCTGCTTTATTAGGCTCAGCTGCACACTGAGCAGAGGGTTCAATGTATCATCAACAATGATAGCTAAATCCTTTCCTGAGCAGTGACGCCTAATTTAGAACCTTGCATTGTGCAGCTATAGTTTGATTTCCTCTTTCCTATGTGCATCATTTCACATTTGCTCACATTAAAATTCATCTGACATTTGAAATGCCCAGTCTCCCATTTCACAAGGTTCTCTTTCAATTTTTCACAATCCTCTTATGATTTAATAATTTCAATAACCTTGTGTGGTCAGCAAATTTAGTCACCTCACTCATTATTTCCGTTTCTAGATCATGTATAAATATGTTAAAAGCAGTGGTCCCAGCACAGACCCATAGGGAACTCCAGTATTTACCTTCCTCCACTGAGAATATTGACCATTTAACCCTACTTTCTGCCTTCTATATCTTTTCTTTTAACCAGTTCTTAATCTGCAATAGGACACTGCACGCTCCTCTCTTGACACTTCAAATAAGCTACTTGGCTGATTACAGCTGTACACAATGCACCAAAGATGGTTGGTACTGACAAAATATTTTCCAGTACTGTGGTAACTAAAAGCCGTGTTATCAATTAAGACACGTTTACCATAATAAACCCAGTGACGGTAAGTGGGTGGGTGGGTGAGGGTCAAGTGACCTAGGTCCTTATATTTGCAAGTCAGATTTGAATAGAGTTCTGAAAATAAACTCCCAGTATTTAATTTCATTTCTTTTATATTCTGTCTAGTGATAAGCCATTAGGCAGATTAAAGTTATACGTTCATAACCATTTAACTTGCAAAGATATAACAATATGTAATATTATTCTACTAGGAAAAAAGCCCGTTTCTGTCAGAAATGAAAAGGGCGCTAGCAAGGTTTTCCTCAGAGTGTATGTGTGTGTGAGAAATGGATTGTGTATGTCAGAGAGAGAATGAGAGAGAGAGACAGAGTACGTGTGTGTTTGTGTCAGAGAGAGATTGTGTGTCTGTCTGTGAGACTGTGTGTGAGAGAGAGGGACAAAGAGATAGAGAGAGGGCCATTTCGGTAGGAAGCGGGGGGAGTCCTTCAGGCACTCGTCAAGGTCGACGGTAACCTTCATGCTGCGCCGGGGAGGAAGGTGACAAACAGCTCGTAACTCCCCGGCCCTTGTCGCTCCCTCCGCTGCCACAAACTGTTCCTGGGCCGAGCTGAGAGGACACCGGGATCCTTTACCCCGCCTCCTCTTCCTCCTGCAGCATCTGCCATGGGAACGGGGAGTGGAGGGGAGTCGGGCAGGGAGTAGAACCAATCAGAGGCTCCAGGAGGACGAAAGGGCTGAGTCCGCTGACAGGGAGAAATGTGAGAGTGGCTCACCCTGTGCCGGATCTCCCTTCGTCCTATGCTGGCCGCTCGTGGCGAGGGGTAGGGGCTTGGGTGATGCACCGTGGGGGAGGGGGAAGAGGAAGTCTGCAGTTATACCTGAAGCGGGGGGAGTCCTTCAGGCACTCCTCAAAGTCCATGGTAACCTTCATGCTCCACCAAGAAGGAAGGTGACAGACAGCTCGTAACTCCCTGGCCCTTGTCGCTCCCTGCGCTACCACAAACTGTTCCTGGGCCGAGCTGAGAGGACACCGGGATCCTTTACCCCGCCTCCTCTTCCTCCTGCAGCATCTGCCATGGGAACGGGGAGTGGAGGGGAGTCGGGCAGGGAGTAGAACCAATCAGAGGCTCCAGGAGGACGAAAGGGCTGAGTCCGCTGACAGGGAGAAATGTGAGAGTGGCTCACCCTGTGCCGGATCTCCCTTCGTCCTATGCTGGCCGCTCGTGGCGAGGGGTAGGGGCTTGGGTGATGCACCGTGGGGGAGGGGGAAGAGGAAGTCTGCAGTTATACCTGAAGCGGGGGGAGTCCTTCAGGCACTCCTCAAAGTCCATGGTAACCTTCATGCTCCACCAAGAAGGAAGGTGACAGACAGCTCATAACTCCCTGGCCCTTGTCGCTCCCTCCGCTACCACAAACTGTTCCTGGGCCGAGCTGAGAGGACACTGGGATCCTTTACCTCGCCTCCTCTTCCTCCTGCAACGTCTGCCATGGGGACGGGGAGTGGAGGGGAGACGGGCAGGGAGTAGAACCAATCAGAGGCTCCAGGAGGACGAAGGGGCGGAGTCCGCTGACGGGGAGAAATGGGAGAGCGGCTCACCCTGTGCCGGCTCTCCCTCCCTTCTTCTTTTTGAGTTGTTTGATAGGTGCATGAGGCGTGATTGCATTCCGTTGCGTGGCAACGGTGCAGTCATAGAAAATGACTCCTCCCGACTGACGCCTTCGCCTCAGACGCTCCTCCCTTGTTCTATTCCTATTGGTGTGATGCTCATCCGTGTGTGTTGCAGCTGTGACACTCGTCCAGGTCATGGCGACGCACAGATGTACTGTGCTTAAAAGTGGTTACAGAGCTTCGAACATACGAACTATTGAAGCCTCAGAGTGTGGTTCAGAACGTTCAGGGTGCTTTTTATGTCCAGTTGGGGCGTAGCGTAGGTCGCAGATGGGGCGTGGCTGAGGGCGGTGGTGAGTAGTCCAAATAGCCTTCCCTACCAGGAGGACTACAGCAGTTCAGGGCTTCACTGCCACAGTTGGAGGGAGCTTCAGAACGTTCAAGGTGGGATTTATTTATATAGATTGTGTCAGTAACTTCAAATAATATAATAGGGTTATAAAGGAAGTCATCAAAATCAGGCAGGATCCCTTGTACCTATATCCGAGATGAATGTTGGTCTAAACTATTCTTAAAATGGAGATTTCAGCATCCCCACGGTAACATGTTCCCAGTGCTTCATGGCCCTCTCAGTTAGAAATTTCATCTTAATGTCTAGTCTAAATCTCCTCTGCTGTAATTTAAGCCCATTACTCTCAGTGGAGAGAGGAAAAGAGACTGATTGTTCTTCTCACCATGCTTTTTGTATTTGAAGACTGTCATCAGGTCAGCCGCCAATCTCGCTTTTTCCAGACTAAATAAATCCTATTCTTTCTGTATGTCCTGCAGGTCATGTTATTGTGTTTTGTTGGCGTTCTCTAGTCTACCACAAAAAGGAGGTCAAAACTGGCTCCTTTGTGAACTAGGATATGCTTTCTCCTGTTTTGCCGTACCTGCGTAAAGCAGGTGCTAGCATTTACACAGCAATTATACACATAAATGATTAGAATACTAACATAAATACATGTAAATGCTGGATACTTGCCTATGCGTATAGTTCAATTACACACATATTTTCTGTCGTGCATAATTTGCATGTGATTGTATATAGGACTGGGATCTGGGAAAAGCATGGGTGGGGAGCACACTTACACACATAGGGCCAGATTCTGTAAATGGCGTTTAAAATATAGAAAGCAAAACAGCGAAGATGACTAACAGGAACAAAAATAAAAAATGAAAAACAAAATTTAAAAATAATCATAAAATATGTATTTAAAAATATAAATACATAGAAAATAATAAAAAATACATAAAAAGACGACATTTTGGTTGTGAAAATTAAAAAATGAACTTTATTAGCCAAAAAATAGCAGGGAGAAAGGGACTCGACACGGCTGTGTTTCGGCCAAAAAGGCCTGCGTCAGGAGTCTATACAAATCAAAACACATAATTATAACATATAGTAATATAAAGAGACAATACAAATATCTAAAACAGTATCCTATTATGTATTTTTTATTATTTTCTATGTATTTATATTTTTAAATACATATTTTATGATTATTTTTAAATTTTGTTTTTCATTTTTTATTTTTGTTCCTGTTAGTCATCTTCGCTGTTTTGCTTTCTGTTGTTTTTCTTGCGAAGACTGGTTTCTTCTGTTTAAAATATAGATGCATCCAAAAAATGCGCTTAGCGCATTTCTATAAACTGTGCCTACAGTTAGGTGTAGTTTATAGAATAGCGCATAGGGCCAGGGAATGTTCCTACATGTAGGTGCGACCATTTACGCCACCGAAAACCCGGTATAAATACCTGCACCTGAATGGAGGTGCGTTCCCCCAAAATTCTATAACAACGTGCATACATTCGAGTAATGCTCCTGACATACTCACACTCCTCCTATGGCTGTTCCCCCTTTTCAACTATGAACGTTAGAATTTACGCATGCCTTTTTTTTTTTTAGAATACACCTAAAAGGAAGTGTGTGTAAATTCCAATTATTACCATAGTGCTAATTGGTTATCAGCCAATTATCATCACTGACTGGCTCATTACTCAATTAAGCTGCATGCATAGCTTGAACATACACCCAATTTCACATGTGCAACTCACCATGCCATATACAGAATCCAAGGGATAAGGTATAAAATACAGTAGTGGTTATTTTAAAAGCTTTATTCATATTTTGGAAGTGTGAAAACTGGCATTTAGATGTCCATATTACATGAACATAATATCAATTAAATAAAGGCTGGATATGGACATCTAACACTACAGTACATCCATATGGCAAGGGGGTGAGTTTTGGGCGGGACTAGAGAGGGCCTAAAATAAGAATGTCCAACTCTGATCCCAGAAGGGGAAAGCATGTCCAAGTCTAAAAATATGGACATTATTTAGACCCAGTACATGCCATGCCCAGGTTACAGAAAGGTGCTCTGATTGAACAGCTGTCCACTGGAGGCAGGGCCGCCGAGAGGGGGGCAGGGGGAACAAAATTCCCCGGGCCCAGGTCTCCAAAGGGGGCCCAGCGCCGCAGTCCCTGGTCTCACCTGCCCGCCCTCTGCTCCATCGACAGCCCCTCTCCATCCGCCACTGGGCCCCCTGCATTCAAATCGACAGCGCCTCACCTCCATGTGAAAGTGCAGTGGCAGATCGCCTCCCTTCAGGCCTTTGCCTCCCTGTGTCCCGCCCTCATCTGATGTAACTTCTTGTTTCCTGCCACTGCGCTTTCACACGGAGGTGAGGCGCTGCCGATTTGAATGCAGGGGGCCCAGTGGTGGACGGAGGGGGGCTGTCGATGGGGCTGGGGGTGGGCAGGTGGACACTGGGGACTGCAGCGCCGGCAGCCTGAGCAGCGATTGGGGGGGCGGTGGTGGCCTCGGGGCTCCGGGGGCGGCTTTGCCCCAGGCCCAGCTCAATCTCTCTGCGGCCCTGACTGGAGGCATTAAGTGCATTAAAGTAACTTTATTACCACAGATCTTATTTTATGCAATAGGACCTATTTACTAATAATGCATATTAATGGAAGCCCAGATCAGATATATTCCACTATTAACAAAGATGGAATAAAGAGCAAACGACAGCCAGAGTGGTGAAAAGATGATGTGAAAGAGGCTATTAGAGCCAAAAGAGCATCCTTCAAAGAATGGAAAAAGGATCTGATCGAAGAAAATAACAAGCAACCTAAGCAGTGTCAAGCTAGATGCAAAGCACTGATAAAGAAGGCTAAAAGAGAATATGAAGAAAAACTTGCTGTGGAGACAAAAACTCATAGCAACACCTTTTTCAGGTATGTCGGAAGCAGAAAGACTGTGAGGGAATCTGTGGGACCGTTAGATCATGAAAGAGCAAAAGAGGCACTCAGGGAGGACAAGGTCATAGCAGAGAGATTGAAACTTTGCTTCGGTTTTTATGGAAGAAGATGTAAGAGATCTATCTGTACTGGAAATGATTTTCAAGAGTGATGATGCGGAGGAGCTGAAAGAAATCTTGGTGAACCTGGAAGACGTACTGAACCAAACTGACAAGTTAAGGAGTGATGAACCACCTGGGCGGGATGGCATATACCCCAGGGTACTGAAAAAACTCAAACATGAAATTGCTGATCTATTGTTAGTGATCTGCAACCTGTTGTTAAAATCATCTGTAGCACCTGAAGATTGGAGGGTGGCCAGTGTAACGCCGATTTTTAAAAAGGGTTCCAGGGGTGATCCAGGAAATTACAGACCAGCAAGCCTGACTTTAGTGCCTCAGCATTGGTTCAACCAAGGGAAGTCTTGCCTTACCAATTTGCTTCATTTCTTTGAAGGCATAAATAAACATGTGGATATAAGTGAGGCGGTTGATGTAGTGTATCTGGATTTTCAGACAAAGTTCTTCATGAGAGACTCCTAAGAAAAAAGTCATGGGATAGGAGGCAATGTCCTTCTGTGGATTAGGAATTGGTTATTGGACAGAAAACAGAGGGTAGAGTTAAATGGCCATTTTTCTCAATGGAGGAGAGTGAACGGTGGAGTGCCACAGGGATCTGTACTGGGACTGTTGTTATTTAACATATTTATAAATGATCTTGACATCAGAATGACAAGTGAGGTAATTAAATTTGCAGATCACAGAAAACTACTCAAAGTTGTCAAAACACATGCAGATTGTGAAAAATTGCAGGAAGACTTTAGGAAACTGGAAGACTGGGCATCAAAATGGCAGATGAAATTTAATGTGGACAAGTGCAAAGTGAAGCAAATTGGGAAGAACAATCCGAATCATAGTTACCTCATGCTAGGGTCCACATTAGGAGTCAGCACTTGAGAAAAAGATCTAGGTGTCATTGTAAGAATACGTTGAAATCTTCTGCCCAGTGTAAGGCAGCAGCCAAAAAAGCAAACAGGATGCTAGGAGTTATTAGGAAAGGGATGCAAAATAAGACCAAGAATATTATAATGTCTCTGCATTGTTCCATGATGCGACCTCACCTTGAGTATTGTGTTCAATTCTGGTCGCCGTATCTCAAAAAAGATATAGCGGAATTAGAAAGGTTGAAAGAAGAGCAACCAAAATGATAAAAAGAATGGAACTCCTCCCATATGAGGAAAGGCTAAAGAGGTTAGGGCTCTTCAGCATGGAAAAGAGACAGGTGAGAGGGGATGTGACTGAGGTCTACATTTCTGAGTGGTATAGAACGGATAGAAGTCAATCAAATTTTCACTCTTTCAAAAAGTACAAAGACCAGGGAACACTCGAAATTACATGAAAATACTTTTAAAACAAATAGGAGGAAATATTTTTTCACTCAAAGAATAGTTAAGCTCTGGAACTCGCTGCCGGAGGATGTAGTAACAGCGGTTAGCATATCTGGGTTTAAAAAAAGTTTGGGCAAGTTGCTGGAGGAAGGTTCATAGTCTGTTATTGAGATTCACATAGGAGAAGCCACTGCTTGCCCCAAGATTGATAGCATGGAATGTTACTATTACTTGGGTTTCTGCCAGAGCTTACAATCTAATTAGGCCAGACAAACAGGACAAATATGAGATTTATTTATGGTTCATTTATACCCCACATTTTCCCACAAATGCAGGCACAATGTGGCTTACATGAATTACAAAAGTAGAGAGGTACAACACATGAATTTTACAGCAGAATAAGGAGAGAACACTAACAGCAATTAGGGTGACTAAACAGCAGAATTACTAATGAAGTAAGTTTTTTCAAAAAGGAACGTTTTCAACATCTTCTTGAAAAGGTGATGATCAGGTTGAGATTTTAGGTTCAGAGGTAACGCATTCCATGTCTTCGGGCTGGAGTAGTGAAAAGTAGAGGCAAAAAGAAGCTTGTATTTGACACCCCGGCAGGCCGGACAATGAAGTTGGAGATAGGTGCAGGCTGTGTTGATGGCATTTCTAGGTGGGAGGTCTATTAAAGGAATCATGTATTCCGGAGCTAGACCATAAATTATTTTATGTGTTAAGGTGCAGAGCTTGAAAGCGACTCGCTCTCTTACTGGGAGCCAGTGTAGATTGAGACGTAGAGGCTGCGCGGGAACCATGCGCGATTTGCCCAGGATGAGATAAGGGAATTACTAAGGTGGGGTTGGGAAATGGCGTGCGGCAAACTCAGAACTCCCGCTGGATGCCTGGGTACGTCCAGCAGTAGTGCTGTTTTGCACGCGCTACCTGAATGGTAGTCCTACCACCGCTTGATAAAAGGACCCCACAGAAAGAAACAGAGCACCATAAAATTGACAGGAAAGCAAAACAATCACATTCACTAGTAAGAATCATTTTACATTGTCAGTCATACATCCATAATAAATAAATAAATAAACAAAGCACCAGCTACCAATCAGCTACTCATCAGGAAGGCCAAAAGCCAATTTAAAATCATGAGTCTTTAAACGAATTTTAAATTTCTTTAAAGAAGCTTCATTACTGAGCTCAAAAGGCAGTTTGTTCCATAATTCTAGAGCTTACAAAAAAAGGCATAATCCTGCGTAGAGGCCAGATGGGCTTTCAAAATATTTTTCGAGGTTCAGAATGAATTGCATACTGACAGGAAAAGAACTGGGAAGCCAGCAAATAAAATCAGTGTGTTGTGGAGAGATCTAGAATATTTCTTTCAGCCTTTATTTTTTACTTCTTTCTTTGCTTTATAACAGAAAATTTTCTTTCTAGATCAGACTAGTCACTGAGGATGTTGCCTCTCACTAATCACTGAGCTTGCAGAGCAGTAACACAATGAGGCTACACCTGCAATAAAGTAGAAATCGCATTATGGGCAGGAACTGATTCTGGGCATGTCTGTTTATGCTGGGCAGACTGAATTATTCAAAGCCGGAAGATTGTGTAAGCTGGTGATTCACTGCTCAATTTATCCTTGGTCAAATAATATACTCTTATATCAGTAGAATTTGGGCTTATTCATTTCCTTGATTTTGTTTTTCACTCACTTTCTTTAAAAATGCTCCATGGTGCAATCTTACCGTAAGTATTGCGTTCAATTCTGGTTGCCATATTTAAAAAAAGATATAGCAGAATTAGAAAAGGTTCTGTCATGCCCCTCACCTGTTCTCTGTGGTCTCCAGCAACATTCTGTGCCAAGAAGAATCTGTTTACTTCCTGGAACCCTAGCACTTCCTTTAAAATCCTGAAAGAGGGCACTGGCTGATGCCATCACTTCCTTTCTACTAGTATATAAGGAAGTTCCTGACTCCCAAGCACTGCCTTTGCAACAGGTCTCCAAGTTGTCAAGTGTGTGTTGCAGCCTTGTTCTAGTCTATCTTCTGTTCTTGCCTGCATTCCAGCTTGTGTTTCAGTCCTGTTCCTGCTCTGTGTTCCAGCCTTGTTCACAGTTCATTTCTAGCCCAGGCTTCAAGTGCTAGCCTTGTTGTCAGTCCAACCTTGCCCAGGTGTCTCACCCCCCACCGGTTAGGGTCCAGCTAGCCCTCTGGTTAGCTAGGTAGTGTAAACTCGGGCTCACCCTGAGTCACGACAGGTTCAAAGAAGAGTGACCAAAATGATAAAGGGGATGGAACTCCTCTCATATGAAGAAAGGCTGAAGAGGTTAGGGCTCTTCAGCTTGGAAAAGAGGCGGCTGAGGGGAGACAAGATTGAGGTCTACAAAATCCTGAGTGGTGTAGAATGGGTAGAAGTGAATCAATTTTTTACTCTTTCAAAAAGTACAGAGACTAGGGGACATTTTTTAATCCACAATAGGACATTTCCTCCTATCCCATGACCCTCCAATTTCCTCTGTAGCGTTTCATGAAATTGGAGGGTCATGGGATAGGAGGAAATGTCCTATTGTGGATTAAAAACTGGTTGAAGGATAGGAAACAGAGAGTGGGGTTAAATGGGCAGTATTCACAATGGAGAAGAGTAGTTAGTGGGGTTCCTCAGGGGTCTGTGCATGCTAACAGAATTAGTGTGTGCTAAATGCCAAGAAGCCCATAGGTATAAATTGGGTTTCTGAGCATTTAGCACACTAATTCCATTAGTGTGAGCTAAGATTTAGTAAAAGAGCCCCTTAGAGACTTAGGGGCCCTTATACTAAGCTATGGTCAAAAGTGGCCTTAGCACATCCTTACGTGGGCATTCCTGTGTGCTAAGGCCATTTTCCACAGGGGTAAAATGGCCAATTTTTCTATTTCTAGTATTAATTTTCCCATTAGCGCACGATCCTTTACCGCCACCTATTTTCTAGGCAGTAAGGGCTCACTAACTATGTGCTAGTCGGTCAGCACACGACAACGTAGCTGCGCTAACCGATTAGAGTAGAACATGCTCACTCTCCGACTCCAGAGCAAAAAGATACATTTTATTTTTTAGCACGTGAGTAGCACACGCTGATCTCAAAACTACCACGTGTTGCCTGAGCATGCCCCGCAGTAAGACTTTTTAGTTGCAGCAAGTACGCATTACTGCTTACCACAGGTTAATAAAAGGGCCCCTTAGTAACAGTGGTGTAGCTACGTGGAGCCATGGGGGCCTGGGCCCCTCCCAATTTCCTGTGGAGCCCTGGTTTTGCTGGCGGAGTTCCCCAACCCCCGCCAGTTGAAGTGTTGTCCAGCACCGGTCTCTGGCGCCACCGCGTTGCCTGCCCTGCTCTGTCTTCCTCTCATGTCTGGCACGCTTCTTTTAGTGAAATTGCTTAATTTCACTAAAAGGAGCATGCTGGACGTGAGGGGAAGACAGAGCAGGGCAGGCAACGCGGCAGCACCGGAGACCGGCGCTGGACAACACTTCAGCTGGCGGGGGTTGGGGAACTCCACCAGCCAAGTTATTTGCTATGGCAATGGGTGGGGAGCGGCAGGGTGGCAGCGGGGCGGAAGACCAAAATGTGTCCCCCCACTTCGGGCTCTGGCCCCCCTCCCACCATGAGGTCTGGCTACGCCCCTGCTTAGTAACATGGTTTTTTTTCCTCCAGAAGTGCTCCATGCATGTTTGATATAAGGGGCTTGTTGGGGGTTTTTTTTTTTCAAGACTATAAGGTGATAGAGTCACAGGTGGCTCCTTATGAGTAGGAGCTCTATACAGATGGGGGAGGGGGAAAAGGAGAAAGAGAGAAAGGGACTTTACTGCAGAACTCCTCTTTTAGGAATTCAAAAAATAAATAAACTGCTGATACTTGCTGTATAACCTTCCCTGGCTTGGAAACCTTTATTTTAGTGACTCTATTGCATTTGGAAAACAGGAAATCCAGAAAAGAGTGTTGGTCTGAAGTGGTCCAGACTGTGTGATGCCCCTGCACTCGTTTGCAGCCTACACGGTGAGAATCTGTGGGATATAAATGTTCTAAATAAATAAAAATAAATAAATACTTACTGTTTCATTGTATGATAAGAACCTTGATTCAGTAATCATTCTTCAGGAATTGGTATACGTGAACTTTCATGTGATGTGAATTGGCTAAGGCAGTTACAGAAACAGGGTCCTTGATGAAAGGAGCGAAACACAAATTTGTGTCGGGCTGGATGATCTTCTTAAAATTGGAGTTGTAGAATATGTCACAATGTGCTTATTCTGCTGTGAGAAGTAATGAGCTGAAGAGTTTGTGATTGAAGTTCCATGGGAGAAGATTGATCTTTTCAACGGACTGCATGGATGGCTTTACTAACAAACATATGGTGACTGTATTGATATAATTGAATATACTTTCCATGGACTGACTCTTCCGAGCTGAGAAGAAATAACTTTTTAAAAAATATATATGATGTAAGGGTGAAATGAGTATTGTGTTTTATTGATATTGATAATTGTATTATTTGTTAAACTTAATTAAACTGTATTTTGTTACATTTATATATTTTGTACATACACTTTAAACTTTCTATTTTTGTAGTTCATTTGAATTTTGAGGGAGTGTTTATGTCAATTAGATTCCTGAGTTTATATTTTTAAAATATGCAACATGTCATCCATGAAAACATACAAAGGCATTACTTTTCAATAAGTGAAGCCAGCAGCCCTTCACCACCATTTCAGATTTATAGATTGAATGCACTGCAAGAGAAACCTCACTCATTGACCTTCAATTTCACTTATTGGGGAGGTACATGCCACTCTTCTGGATGGGCCACCCTTGGCATCTCTGACAACAAATGTAGAAAATTTTATTTTCTATTTATTGATTGGAATTTGTCAGTTTTTGGAATGTGCATCTGCCAGAACTAGTTTTAGACATGGCTGGGGCTCACAAGAAAAATGTCACTCATTTGGTCTTCAGTCTCTAGCATTGTGGTGGTAAACCTCCAGCATTAGGATGGGCCACCCTTAGCGTCTCTGGGTTCAAGTTCTATGCTCTCAGCATCCAAGCCATGAGGGCCAGGGATTGGAGGTTGGGATGCAGAAGGGAACCCTTATTTTGTGTGATGAGGGTCGGAAAACAGTCCAATCTCTAGGGATCTTTGGAGGACAACTCCAGAAGAAGAAGGAACCAGAAACCACCACAGCCAATAAGGAGTGATCAGAATCATGGTGTCCTGATCTTGCCTGAGTTTCAGCAAAGTCTTCTCTATGAGAGGTATGGGAGTATACACATACAGAAGGTCCTTCCCCCAGTGTAAGAAAAGGCATCTGATGCTAGTCTGCCGTGCAACCCGAGCCTGGAGCAGAACTGAGAGACTTTGTTGTTGAAATGAGTCCATCTCTGTACAGCCTTTAGTTGTTCGCTTCATGAGAGGTTTGTTGTTGACAAAGCCCCCCACCAAACCTCCCAACTGTATCATGGGATCTCAACATACCTCTCACCCACTTGATGAAACCTCCTTTTGAGCCTCTGAATTCCTGTCATCTGAAGTTTTCGACCTGGAAAGTTGTATTTCTGGTGGTGATCACTTCAGCTCACAGAGTCAGTGAGCTCCAGGCCCTGGTAGCTCACCCACCATTTACTAAATTTCATCACAACAGAGTAGTCCTCGGCACGCACCCTAAGTTCCTTCCTAAGGTAGCGTTGGAATTCCATCTTAACTATTCAATTGTTCTGCCAACGTTTTTCTCAAAACCTCATGCCCATCCTGGCAAAAGTGTACTGCATACTTTAGACTACAAGTGAGCCTTAGCCTTTTATCTAGAGTGGACTCAAGCCATAGACAGTCCACTCAACTTTTGTTTCTTTTGACTCCAACCGGTTGGGGGTGGCCATCGGCAAGTGCACACTTTCAAATTGGATAGCAGATTGCATTTCCTTTCCTTATGTCCAGGCTGGGCTGACTCTTGAGGGTCATGTCATGGCCCACAATGTCAGGGTCATGGCTGTGTTGGTAGCCCTCTTGAGATCAGCCTCCGTAGAGGAGATTTGCAAGGCTGCAATGTGGTCTGCAGCCCACACATTCACTTCCCACTACTGTCTGGATAAGGACACCTGAAACAACACTTGGTTTGGACAGGCAGTTCTGCAGAATTTGATCGGTGTCTAGAATACAACTCAACCCTTCTAGGCCCTGTTTTATTCTGTTCCAGGCTGGGCCTAAACAGCTAGTGCATATATAGTTCAAGGTTGATTTAAATTTTAGTCTCAACATGTTGAAACTCAATTATCCTAGCTTTCTTGTTTTTGGTGAGCCTGGTAGCTAGGGATTCCCAGATGTCAGAATATGAAAGCCTGCTTGTCCTCAGAGAAAGCAAAGATATTTACCTGTAGCTGGTGCCCTCTGAGGACAGCAGACTGATTATTCTCACATACCCTTCCACCTCCCCTAGGAGTTGTCTTTAGTTATAGGCTTTTTGTTTTTTCACCTGACTGGAGGACCCGCGCTCGCACATCAGGAAGGTAGGCACCAACGCATGCGCATTGGAATGCTGCTAGAACTTTCTACCTTTCTAGCTAGTCAGCATCTGTACCAGGCTCCATTGGATGATATCAGCCAGATGTGAGAATAATCAGCTTGCTGTCCTCAGAGAACATCAGCTACAGGTAAGTATCTGCTTTAGTGTTAGGTTAAATAACTTTCTCCTATTAAACATTTCACCTCACTCTGATTATGTAAATGTTTATCACATACTCTCTCAGTTGTCTCTTTTCTAGATAAGAACATAAGAACATAAACATTGCTGTACTGGGACAGACCGAAGGTCCATTAAGCCCAGTATCCTGTTTCCAACAGTGGCCAATCCAGGTCACAAGTACCTGGCAAGATCCCAGAATAGTGTAATACATTTTATGCTGCTTATCCTAGAAATAAGTAGTGGATTTAAACAAGTCCATCTTAATAATGGCTTATGGATTTTTCTTTTCTTTTTTTTTAAACTTTAAATTTTTATTGGAAAATTTCAAGTGATAACAAATCGCATCAAGAGGGATACATATCTCAACAGGGCTTCATATTAACAATACAGTGCCTACCCCCTGATACCAAGATAAAGTTCCCACATCCCGTATCTGTCACCAACTTCAGTTTTATAATCCCCCAATATCCCCCCCCCCCCCCCGGTGGAATTTTCTTTTAGGAAGATATCCAAATCTTTTTTAAACCCTGCTAAGCTAACTGCTTTTACTGCATTCTCTAGCAACAAATTCCAGAGTTTAGTTATATGTTGAATGAAGAAATATTTTCTCCAATTTGTTTCAAATTTACTACTTTGTAGCTTCATTGTGTGCCCCCTATTCCTAGTATTTTTGGAAAGAGTAAAGAAGTGATTCATGTCTACTTGTTCCACTCTATTCATTATTTTATAGACCTCTGTCATATCTCTCCTCAGCCGTCTTTTCTCCAAGCTGAAGAGCCCTGGCCGCTTTAGCCTTTCCTCACAGGAAAGTCATCTCTATACCTGATTGCTTGATTCTATTATGTCATCCATGTTCTTTATGTAATACCAATTGTACTCTGGAATGGCGATTGCCATGACGGAACATTGTAAGCCACATTGAGCCTGCAAATAGGTGGGAAAATGTGGGATACAAATGCAACAAATAAATAAATAAATCCCATCCCCTTTATCATTTTCATTGCCCTTCTCTGTACCTTTTCTAATTCCACTGCATCTTTTTTGTGATGTGGTAATCAGAATTGCACACAGTATTCAAGGTGTGGTCGCACCATGGAGTGATACAAAGACATTGTAATATCCTCATTTTTGTATTCCATTCCTTTCCTAATAATACCTAACATTCTATTTGCTTTCTTCGCCACCGCCGCACACTGAGCAGAGGGTTTCAACGTATTGTCAACGATCACACTTAGATCCTTTTCCTGGTCGGTGACTCCTAACACGGAACCTTGCACCACGTAGCTATAGTTCGGGTTCCTCTTTCCCACATGCATCACTTTGCAGTTGCTTACATTAAATGTCACCTTCCATTTGGATGCCCAGTCTTCCAAACCCGTAAGGTCCTCTTGTACCTTTTCACAATTCTCTTGTGATTTAACAACTTTGAATAACTTTGTGTCATCAGCAAATTTAATTACCTCACTAGTTACTCCCATCTCTAGATCATTTATAAATATAGCAGCGGTTCCAGCACAGACCCCTGTGGAACCCCACTATCTACCCTTCTCCATTGAGAATACTGACCATTTAAACCTGACCATTTAACCCCACTCTCTGTTTTTTTAAATCTTTTAACCAGTTTTTAATCCACAATAGAACACTACCTCCTATCCCATGACTCTCCAATTTCCTCTGGAGTCTTTCAAGAGGTATTTTGTCAAATGCATTTTGAAAATCCAGATATACAATATCACCTTTATCCAAATGTTTGTTCACCCCTTCAAAGAAATGTAGTAGATTGGTGAGGCAAAATTTCCCTTCACTTAATCCATGCTTATGTATAAGCTCTGTAATTTTGTTCTTTATAATAGTTTCTACTATAAACTTTTTGAGATAGGATAAATAAACAAACTGCATGTAATACTCAAGGTGAACTCACACCATGGAAGTATATAGAAGCATAGCAATATTCCAGTTTTGTTTTCATTCCTTTTTTGAATGACCCTAACATTCTTTTTTTTTTTTTCATTTGTACCCCACGCTTTCCCAATGGAGGGTTAAGTGACTTGCCCAGAGTCACAAGGAGCTGCCTGTGCCTGAAGTGGGAATCAAACTCAGTTTCTCAGGACCCAAGTCCACCACCCTAACCACTAGGCCACTCCTCCACTGTTGCTACTATTGGAGATTCTACATGGAATGTTGCTATTCCACCAATGTGGCCGCGCAGGACGTCAGACTCACAGAAACAGAAGCCTGTGCAGCCTTCTACATGGAATGTTGCTAGTGGAATGCTGCCAGTCAACATAGCATTGTGAAGTTTGCTGAGTAAGTTTGGGAAGCACTTATGTAAGTGACGTCACATTGAAGCGACAGCTGTTGGTAGCCTTTAAATAGCGCCTACAAAGAACTGACGAGTGCAGCATAAGCATTCAGCGCCGATGTCTCAGTGGGCGCAATAAGGGGAAGCCTAAGTGGATTTCAGCAGTGAGAGACACGGACACGACTTTAAGAAAAGATAAGTTTTTTGTTTAGAGCACATGTAGTTTGAGCACTTTTTATGTGTTTGCAATAGCACTACAAAATAATGAATCAAGGGACAGCCCAATGAAGAGATGTTATGCCACTAGGCAAAAGAATTTATGATATTGCCTATTAGTGGTATCTTCTGAGGGTTCCCTTACACATATACATATATATAAGAATATACCACACTATGAATATGTTTTACATCATAATGTGTAAGGAGAGGAAAAACTCAAGGTAGGGCTATTTGCAGACAGTTAGTTCCTATCTTTGGTTTTGTAGATTATTTGGTTTTGTTTACCAAAGAGTATTCTATTGGGGAGATTTTGAGTGGTTTCAAGCTAGTGGAATAGCAACATTCCAAGTAGAATCTCCAATAGTAGCAACATTCCATCTAGAATCTCCACCAGTATCTATTTTATGTTTGTTACATTTGTACCCCACACTTTCCCACTCATGGCAGGCTCAATGCAGCTTACATATTATGTACAGGTACTTATTTGTACCTGGGGCAACAGAGGGTTAAGTGACTTGCCCAGAGTCACAAGGAGCTGCCTGTGCCTGAAGTGGGAATCGAACTCACTTCCTCAGTTCCCCAGGACCACAGTCCACCACCCTAACCACTAGGCCACTCCTCCACTCTATTTATACCTGCCCTTTATCACACACAGGAGTCATAACATAAGAACATAAGAGTAGCCATAGTGGGTCAGACCAATGGTCCATCTAGCCCAGTATCCTGTTTCCAACAGTGGCCAAGCCAGGCCACAAGTACTTGGCAGAAACCCAAATCAAGGCAGCACTCCATACTACAAATCCCAGGGCAAGGAGTTGCTTCCCCATGTCTGTCTCAATAGCAGACCATGGACTTTTCCTCCAGGAATTTATCCAAATCTTTTTTAAACCCAGATACGCTAACAGCTGTTACTACATCCTCCGGCAAAGAGTTCCAGAGCTTAACTATTTGTTACGTGAAAAAATATTTTAAAGTATTTCCGTGTAACTTCATTGAATGTCCCCTAGTCTTTGTACTTTTGGAATGAGTAAAAAATCGATTTACTTCTACTCATGCTACACCACTCAGGATCTTGTAGACCTCAATCATATCTCCCCTCAGCCGTCTCTTTTCCAAGCTGAAGATCCCTAATCGCTTTGGCCTTTCCTCATTTTAGAGGAGTTCTAACCTCTTTATCATTTTGATTGCTCTTCTTTGAACCTTTTCTAAGTCCACTATCCTGCTTATAATCGAACGAGAAAAACGCCCAAGTTCCGACCTAAATCGGGAGATGGGCGTTTATCTCACAAAAACGAATAACGCGGTATAATCAAAAGCCGAATTTGGACGCTTTCAACTGCACTCCGTCGCGGATGCGGACAAAGTTGACGGGGGCGTGTCGAAGGCGTGTCGAAGGCGGAACTGGGGCGTGGTTATCGGGCGAACAGAGATGGGCGCCCTTTCGCCGATAATGGAAGAAAAATATGCGATTTCAGCGAGAATTTAGGGCACTTTTCCTGGACCCTGTTTTTCCACGAATAAGGCCCCAAAAAGTGCCCTAAATGACCAGATGACCACTGGAGGGAATCGGGGATGACCTCCCCTGACTTCCCCAGTGGTCACAAACCCCCTCCCAGCACAAAATATGACGTTTCACAACTTTTTATTTTCACCCTCAAATGTCATACCCACCTCCCTGGCAGCAGTATGCAGGTTACTGGAGCACTTATTAGGGGGTGCAGTGGACTTCAGGCAGGTGGACCCAGGCCCATCCCCCCCCCTACCTGTTACAATTGTGCTGCTTAATGCGTTAGTCGTCCAACCCCCCCAAACCCACTGTACCCACATGTAGGTGCCCCCCTTCACCCCTTAGGGCTATAGTAATGGTGTAGACTTGTGGGCAGTGGGTTTTGAGGGGGATTTGGGAGGCTCAACACACAAGGGAAGGGTGCTATGCACCTGGGAGCTCTTTTACCTTTTTTTTTTGTTTTGTAAAAGTGCCCCCTAGGGTGCCCGGTTGGTGTTCTGGCATGTGAGGGGGACTAGTGCACTACGAATCATGGCCCCTCCCACGAACAAATGCCTTGGATGTATTCGTTTTTGAGCTGGGCGCTTTCATTTTCCATTATCACTGAATAACAAAAACGCCCAGCTCACAAATTAGCGAATAACATATGGGCGTCTATTTTTTTCAAAAATACGGTTGGGTCCGCCCCTTCACGGACCCGTTCTCGGAGATAAACGCCCATGGAGATAGGCGTTTTCATTCAATTATGCCCCTCTATGTCTTTTTTGAGATATGGCGACCAGAACTGAATGAAATACTCAAGGTGAGGTCGCACCATGAATAGATACAGAAGCATGATAGTATTTTTGATCTTGTTCACCATCCCTTTCCTAATAATTCCTAGCATCCTGTTTGCTTTATTGGCTGCTGCCACACATTGAGCATAAGATTTCAGCTTATTATCTACACAGAGATCAGTACTGGGACCGGTGCTATTTAAAATATTTATAAATGATATTGAAATCGGAACGAGTGAGGTGATTACATTTGCAGATGACACAAAACTATTCAAGGTTGTTAAAATACGTGCGGACTGTGAAATATTGCAGGAAGACCTTAGGAAATTGGGAGACTGGGCATCCAGATGGTAGAATAAATTTAATGTGGACAAATGCAAGGTGATGCACATTGGAAAGAATAACCCAACTGGATTTCGGCCCTCCGGGACCAAGATTGGACAACGCTGCCGTAGACTTTTAGCTGACGCTACACTGGCTCTAAGCAGACAGAAAACAATCACGTTCTGAAAGAAACAATTACACAATGGGTGAGCCCTCGAAGGAAAACACATTAATGCAATGTGTCCTGCTTCAATTCAAACAGCCTGCTATTAGCTGATTTCCATAATCAATACCTAACTAAAGTGCTCGTAGAAAGGTCACACCTCGTATTCTAGTCAGCAGTCACAGGATCTACTGAGATTTAGTTTTATCTGTTTTATTTGTATATTTGCTACATTGCCTTCCTTATGAGCAAAGCTTTTTACATTGTTCTTAAGGGGATAATTCTATGACAGAGTGCCCATATGTAAAGAGTGCCTAAGTGATGCAGACTCATAAGAACATAAGAGGAGCCATACTGGGTCAGACCAATGGTCCATCTATCCCAGTATCCCGCTTCCAGCAGTAGCCAATCCAGATCACAAGTACCTGGCAGAAACCCAACTAGTAGCAACATTCCATGCTACCCATCCCGGGGCAAACAGTGGGTTCTCCCATGTTTCAGTAGCAGCCTATGGACTTTTCCTACGGGAACTTGTATAAACCTTTTTTCAACCCTGGTACGCTAATCGCTGTTACCACATCCTCGGCAGCATGTTCCAGAGCTTAATTATTCACTGAGTGAAAAAATATGTCCTCCTATTTGTTTTAAAAGTATTTCCATGTAACTCTAATGAGTGTCCCCCTAGTCTTCGTACTTTTTGAAAGAGCAAGAAATCAATTCACTTCTACTTGTTCTACACCACTCAGCACTTTGTAGACTCTGCCCAAATGTATCCTACTTGTAAATGTGCATATTTGCAGAATAGCATTTAGTTGCAGTTTGAGCATTTATATGTTTATGTATGCATATATGCCATAATTCTAATCATTAGCATGTGCAATAAGCAAGTGCACATTAGCCCTTTCTTATTGGGGTCCTTTTACCAAGCTGCAGCAAAAAGGGCCTTGCATTAAGCGGCAGAGGTCGTTTTTCCCATGCGCCAGGGCCCTTTTTACCGCAGCGGGTAAAAAGCCCCCCAAAAAACAAAAATGGATATACGGTAAAGCTACTCCTACTGCATGGCCATGTGGCGGGGAGCACTTACCGCCACCCATTGAGGTGGAGGTAAGGGCTCCTGTGATAACCCGGCGATAACCTGACAGTGCCAATTACCGCTGGGCTAAAAATTACAAAAATATTTTTAGTTTCACCGGAAATGGTAACGTGCTTGAGGCAGAACTACCGCCGGAGGCCGTGCAGGACGTCAGACTCACAGAAACAGAAGCCTGCCCTTGCAGATCAGCAACGCGGCCGCGCCGGAGAAGAGGACTTCGGCTGGTGGGGGTTGGGGACCCCTGCCAGCAAAGGTGCCCCATGTAAGCCACATTGAGCCTGCCATGAGTGGGAAAGCGCAGGGTACAAATGTAACAAAAAAAAAAAAAAGATGCTCCAGTGGAACATCTTATTAGTTAGAGATATGATAGCTGGTAAGCTCTGTTTTTTAACAAATGGTAGATTTCTCTAAAGATCATTTTACAGTTTGCAAAATACCTGTAAAAAAAGCACATGACATTTCATTAGCTTTTTTTTTAGCTCTTTAATTGCACCTTTGTAGACATTTAGTCAAAAAAGTCAAAACTTCTGCTCCCTGATTTACATTTGTGTGCTTACTGATTAAACTATGAAATTAAACACGAAAAGAATTTCACAGCAGGGAGCCCTGACAGCAAAAATTACTAGCTGAAAAGCAATGTAGTTAATTATTACTATTGATTCTTTAAAACAAGGGGAAAGCAGGGATAAAAATAAACCTCAGCCAAATCAAACCCGGCAATTTAAAACCTTTGCAAAGTATATCATACAAGATTAACTTTCTCTGTAATTGCAGCTCCATTGCATTTTTTTTCCAGGTTTGATGCACGTGGAATCATGGACTGTTTTTAATTGTTGGGGTTTTTTTTTAAATGTCAGACATTGCTACAATTGAAGTAGTA
The DNA here is from genome assembly GCF_901765095.1 of Microcaecilia unicolor. Classification (NCBI taxonomy): domain Eukaryota; kingdom Metazoa; phylum Chordata; class Amphibia; order Gymnophiona; family Siphonopidae; genus Microcaecilia; species Microcaecilia unicolor. The sequence continues at coordinate 338,090,127 of NC_044034.1, forward strand.
ATAAAGACTGGAGTTTGTATTATGCCATTTATCCCAAAAATGTCAGTTATCATACTTCAAAGCACAGATAAGCCATCCCTGGGATAGAAAGTCTGGCTGCCTGGTCAATATTCAACTGGTGGCAATCAACTAGAGAGGTCTATAAAATAATGAGTGGATTGGAAGGAGTAGACGTGAATTGCTTGTTTACTCTTTCCAAAAATACCACGACTAGGGGGCATGCAATGAAACTAGAAAGTAGTAAATTTAAAATGAATCTGAGAAGATATTTCTTTACTCAGCATTTAATTAAACTTTGGAATTCTTTGCCAGAGAATGTGGTAAAAGCAGTTAGCTTAGCGGGGTTTAAAAAAGGTTTGGATAACTTCCTAAAAGAAAAGTCCATAAGCTATTATTAAGATGGACTTGGGCAAAGTCCATTACTTATTTCTAGGATAAGCAGTATAAAATGTATTTTCTTAGGATGTAAGACCCTAATCCTGAAGAAACTTCAGACTACCCAAAACACGGCAGCCAGACTTATCCTTGGCAAGTCAAGATTCGATAGCGCAACACCTCTTCGAGAGAAGCTTCATTGGCTCCCCATCAGAAAAAGAATAACTTTTAAAGTCCACACTCTGATTCATAAGATCATATATGGAGTTGGTTATCAAGCTCTTAACTATCATTAATTGGATGCTTTGGGCATGTTTCTGGCTTGTGAGGGATGTTACCTATAGAAATAACCTAGAAAATGTCTTACAAAGGGAAAAGGAAATGGGACTTGATATACCACCTATCTGTGTGTGTTTTTTTTTTTTGCAACTACATTCAAAGCGATTTACATAGTATATACAGGTACTTATTTGTACCTGGAGCAATGGAGGGTTAAGTGACTTGTCCAGAATCACAAGGCGCTGCAGTGAGAATTGAACCCAGTTCCCCAGGATCAAAGTCCAGTCCACTGCCTTAACCACTGGGCTACTCCTCCACTCCAAAGAGGTAACATTCACCAATGCACTAGTCTTTCACCAAGTAAAATCAAGACAGTTTGTAAACACAAAGGAAGTAGAACTGTGGAGCCAGTTTTTTTTCGGGAGGGGGGGCATGAGAGACCAGGCTGGCCAGGTACAGGACCAACAAGAGAAAAGGGGCTGAATTTGGGAGTAGAGTAACTGTTTTCTGCAGTACGCCAGGCTCACCCCCTGCCCTCCTCTTCCCTGCAGGCTCCTGAAAGGGAGAACCTGGAGCAGAGCACCCCTGCTGCTTTTGAGTCTGACAAGAAGTGGCAGAACTGTGTTTCAGGCAGTGGCGTAGCCACAGGTGGGCCTGGGTGGGCCCCGGCCCACCCACTTAGGGCTCAGGCCCACCCAACATTAGCACACGTTTAGCGGTAGCCGGTGGGGATCCCAAGCTCTGCCAGCTGAAGATTGACTTCCCCCTGATGGTAACAAAAACCCTACTGTCCACAATACCGACACCTGCGCATGCTCAGCTTTCAGCGCATGCCTGCTACAGACTGCCAAGCTGGAAAGGAGCGTTTTTTCACCAGCTGAGATAATTTCTTTGGGGGGGGGGGGGAGTCCACTTCTTGCCTAGGCCCACCCAAAATCTGTTATCTGGCTACACCTCTGGTTTCAGGCTGTACCCCCAGAAATTAAACCCTGACTAAAACTGAGCCCAATGTTTTCTGTCTGCTGCAATGGCTCTGTGGAGCAGTTATCTCTTTCCAGTGAGCTGGCATCAGACAGCACAGCTAGTAAGATACAAGTTGCTAGTAGAAACAGCTGAATGTCAGGTCCACTCAGCATCATCCAATAACCCCACAGAGCAGGTGATCAATATTCATCATCCTCCGGGCTCCACTGCTAGTGATGGTTAATGGGCTGATAATATCACCCTCCTTGTAGCCAAATCCCATCAGGGACCAGACAGTTGGAGGTAAAGGAGAAAACTTATCAGATCTGGCAGCAGGCAGTTTAGGAGACTAAAATTAACCTTGGTCCTTTCACACCAGGAACTAATTGTTTGTGACTGCCAGATCTCTGTCAGTGGTAAAGGTTTATTGCTGCAATATCTTTCCTTCTTAAACTTTTCAGTACTGCAGTAAAGAAAAACCTAAATGAAAATGGCTAAGGAGTAAGGTTCAAGCACTGATACCTGGAAATAGTTAAAATAGTTGCTAAGGATGTAAAAAGAATTGAAGCGGTGCAAAAGAAAAGGTACGAGGATGCTATGGGATTTGCGTTACAAGACGTATGAGGAGAGACTTGCTGACCTGAACACGTATACCCTGGAGGAAAGGAGAAACAAGGGTGATATGATGCAGACGTTCAAATATTTGAAAGGTATTAATCCGCAAACGAACCTTTCCCGGAGATGGGAAGGCGGCAGAACTAGAGGGCATGAAATGAGATTGAAGGGGGCAGACTCAAGAAAAATGTCAGGAAGTATTTTTTCACGGAGAGAATGGTCGATGCTTGGAATGCCCTCCCGCGGGAGGTGGTGGAGAGGAAAATGGTAACGGAATTCAAACATGCGTGGGATAAACATAAAGGAATCCTGTTCAGAAGAAATGGATCCTCAGGAGCTTAGCCGAGATTGGGTGGCAGAGCTGGTGGTTGGGAGGTGGGGATACTGCTTGCCAGACTTATATGGTCTGTGCCAGAGCCGGTGGTGGAAGGCGGGGCTGGTGGTTGGGAGGAGGGGATAGTGCTGGCCAGACTTATACGGTCTGTGCCCTGAAAATTGACAGTTACAAATCAAGGTAAGATCTACCCAAAACCTAGCACATATGAGTTTGTCTTGTTGGGCAGACTGGATGGACCGTGCAGGTCTTTTTCTGCCGTCATCTACTATGTTACTATGTTACTATGTAAAAGAGGTGAAAAAGGTGTGAGCAAAATCTAAATAAATAAATAAATAAAAAAAAGAGACATTTAAAATATAGCTAGGAAGTTAATTGGTTAATTACAAGAAAATCACTCTGAGGCGTTAAAGGAAATTGTGCATCATTTTTCATTTTCTATTGCCCAATAGTAATGTACGGATACTAGCTGTCTTCTTGCCTTATTATTAAGATTAAAGTTTGTTTTAATCTGTTTGTAATTAAAATGTGTGAGTCAGTCTTTGTTAACCACAAGAAGTATTGTGCAAGGATGGGTGAAGCTCAGGACACAGTCAGTGGCTTAAATCACACCCCCATCCCCAACCCCCACCAGCCCTTCAGTGCAAGGAGAACAAGGAAAAACTGGCTCCTAGACCCTTTTTTTTTTTTTTTTTTAAGTTCTCAACATTTTGAACGATTGCTGTCAGTTACCTAGACCTTTTGAGGTGAACCCCCTTCTCTGGGGTCCCTTTCCAAAACTCTCACCTGGGCTCTTGATTTGAATTTATGCAACATTGATTGAACCTCTCTGAGGTGAAGACCTGGGATGCTGTTAGCCTTTTATTATGATGCTGGAGATGGGGGAATGCAAAATGAAAACCTTTACCAAGGGTAGTCTAGAATTTTGCCCCTGGAAATGAGAGTTTTGATTATTTTGCTGACCTGCCCACAGGTAAAAGTTGAAGCTTTTTCCAACGATGTGAACTGGGCAGTTTTGCTTTCTTTTATCACAAAAACTCTGCAGATTAAAAGTTTCCGCAAGAGTTGCCAAACAGCACAAAGAATGATTCACCTCCAAAAATATATTTGGCTCAATAGTTAAATACTGTGTTCAGTCTTTTTTTTTCCATAAACACCAGACAATCATGAAAGGCAATTTCAGAAACTGCCTCCTAGATTTAGGTGGAACAACAACAGTGACGTGAGTCTTTGGTGATGTCACAGCAGCGGTAGCGGGGTGGTTAGGGCCCTACTGATCCACCTTTAGGTGGATTCGACCTTTCTCTGGATTCTTTTCCTTTTTTTTTTTTTTTTCTTTCTCCTCTGAGTTTAGGTACGATTGTTTCTTTCCTATGATGTTTTGGCGTTCCTTTCTGCTTTCTATCTTGTATTGGTTTTATATATTAATTGTAAACTGCCCTGTGATGCCTACAGGAAGGGCGGTATATTAAGTCAAAATAAACCATAACAAAGTTGAGTCAAATGTTGAAGGATGCAGAATTTGTTGAAGGACCCGTTTGTACAATTTTATTTTGAAAGCGTCATTGGTAAAATTTCCCCCTCTCTATATAGTGACGTTGAAAATTCAAGGATAGAGGTTTATGAACTTCCGGAAACTACTAAAAACTAACTTGTTCAAAAAGGCATACCCTAATGATCCAACTTAAATGCCTCAACCCAGCAACGCAACAAAACCAAAGCTCGTACTGGACATAACTTAACCCTTCCTTCTTATGATTCCCAGTGTGTCTGTCACATATTAACATCACTTTATCACATCCTCACTATGTATTTGTTCAAACCGGTATTGGCGATCGCCTCTATGGTACTATGTAAGCCACATTGAGCCTGCAAATAGGTGGGAAAATGTGGGATACAAAGGTAACAAATAAAATAAATAAATAAATATCCCCTCATTCTAGAACAAATCACCTAAAGTTAGACACCATGAGCTAAATTCTATATATCATGCATAAAAACATCTGCACTGAAAAAAAATTACTTAGGCATATTCTATAAACCGCGCCCAGTAGTGACTAAATAGGTGTGGCCATTTACATCAAGTAAAACTTGGTGGAAATTCCCATGCCTAATTTAAGCACAGACACCTGGATTCTATATAGCACGCCTAGAGATCCAAGCCAAAACCCAGGCAGATTGTATAACAATGCACTTAACTTAATTGGCTTAACAAGCTAATTAGCATTGATAACAGTACTAAATAAGCATACAAAGCAAGATGGCCGACTGAGAAGACATGCTGGGAAGAGCTCTGCTGAGCCCAACTGAGGATTTTATGCTTCCAGCGGTTTTTAGCGCTGCCTCGGTCGTGGCCTGCCATAGTGGCCCAATCAGAGGCAGCAGACAGCATTTGGGGTAGGGGTGGCAACCAGCCTACATCTCCCGCGCAGAGCACAAACAAAAACAAAAGGAACTGCCGCCGCAGCCGAGCCTGCTCTGACAGGGATGGCGAGAAGCTCGCGAGCCAGAAGTCATGCAACAGGCACTGTGCCTCCTCAACCTCCTGGTGTCTCAGTTTGTGGATCACAGCAGCAGAGGAAAGGAGAAGAAGACGAGCATCCGACAGCGAGCTCCTAGGGCAGGGTGACCCACACCGAGCCTGCGCTGAGCCCAAATGAAAACAGCAGGAGCCACCGCTGCAGCCGAGCCTCCTCCAACAGGGATGGCGAAAGGCTCATGAGCCAGGCACTGCCTCCTTAGCCTCCTGGTGTCTCAGTCTGTGGATCACGGCGGCAGAGGAAAGGAGAAGAAGACGCGCACCTGACAGCAGGCTCCTGGGACAGAGTGACCCGACTTGAGAACAGAGTCCTTCGGCAATATGGGAATCCATGTGGTGAAGAGCCCACGCCAGGTGCCCAACCAGGTCAGTCCACGTCACGCTCCATGGTCCCAACCTGACTTGGCTGCTGCCTGACCCAGCCGAGCACCCAGGGACTGAACCTGGAGCTCCCAGCAGAACTGAACAGGCGACATCAGAGTGAAAACTCTGGACTGGATCTGAGTGATCCAGACCTAGCAACGAAAGACCCAGAGGCAGAGCAGACTCCCCACCTGCAAGCCCCATTGGAGTCCAGCTGCAGTCCAGCTCTGATATGAGCTCGTGGATCCTGAATGGCTCCTGGATCCTGAACAGGGACCATCCAATGGAGAGAGAGTTCCATATTTTGACTTAGCAAAGCAGTGCTCAGGTAATTAATCCTATATCAGAATTTATTATTATTATTAGCATTTGCATAGAATCAACTGTTAAGCCTTGAGAATTAAGGGATTTGCACTAGTCTTAAAAACTAGTTGTCATCTGTAGTTATTCTTGTATAAATGTATCTCTTAAGTATGTGGATTCATTTCCCTATCCATTTCTCCTCACCAAGTACCTCAGTGCCAAACACACACATAGTCGCACGCAAACACCCCCACCAGAAATAACCCTCAAAAATGGCCAGTTTAAGGACATGGATGTTATACTATACAATAATAATGTGGATCATGGGGATACCAGTAGCAACTCCAACCAAATGGAACAAAATACCAATACGCAACACAGGAAGAAGACGACCACTCCAACAACAGGAAGAACTCGATCACCACCTAAGCAACAGCACAGAGGCCAAACAAACAACCAGCAACATGAAACCAAACATGAGCATCACCCAACAAAACAACAAGACCAAAATAGGCAAACCACGTGGAGGGGCATAATCGAACGAAAACGGCTATCTCCATGGGCGTTTATCTCCGAGAACGGGTCCGTGAAGGGGCGGACCGAACTGTATTTTCGAAAAAAATAGACGTCCATGTTTTATTCAACAATGTGTGAGCTGGGCGTTTTTGTTTTTCAACGATAATGGAAAATGAAAGCGCCCAGCTCAAAAACGAATAAATCCAAGGCATTTGTTCGTGGGAGGGGCCAGGATTCGTAGTGCACTGGTCCCCCTCACATGCCAGGACACCAACCGGGCACCCTAGGGGGCACTTTTACAAAAACAAACAAAAAGGTAAAAGAGCTCCCAGGTGCATAGCACCCTTCCCTTGTGTGTTGAGCCCCCCAAATCCCCCTCAAAACTCACCGCCCACAAGTCTACACCATTACTATAGCCCTAAGGGGTGAAGGGGGGCACCTACATGTGGGTACAGTGGGTTTGGGGGGGGGGGTTGGACGACTAATAAGCATTAAGCAGCACAATTGTAACAGGTAGGGGGGATGGGCCTGGGTCCACCTGCCTGAAGTCCACTGCACCCCCTAACAACTGCTCCAGTGACCTGCATACTGCTGTCAGGGAGCTGGGTATGACATTTGAGGGTGAAAATAAAAAGTTGTGCAACTTCATTTTTTGTGGTGGGAGGGGGTTAGTGACCACTGGGGGAGTCAGGGGAGGTCATCCCCGATTCCCTCCAGTGGTCATCTGGTCATTTAGGGCACTTTTTGGGGCCTTATTCGTGAAAAAACAGGGTTCAGGAAAAGTGTCCTAAATTCTAGCTAAAAACGCATACTTTTTTCCCATTATCGGTGAAATGCGCCCATCTCTGTTCGGCAGATAACCACGCCCCAGTTCCGCCTTCGCCACACCTCTGACACGCCCCATCAACTTTGTCCGCATCTGCGATGGAGTGCAGTTGAAAACGTCCAAAATCGGCTTTCGATTATACCGCTTTATTCGTTTTTGTGAGATAAATTTCCATCTCCCGATTTAGGTCGGAACTTGGGCGTTTTTCTCATTCGATTATAAGCAGGATAGACAACTACAAACTGTTAAAAAAAACAACAACATTAAACATGACACATATGCCCCGATACAAATAGTTTACATAAACGTGAGATTAGCAGTAAATAAGACAACACTACTAAGAGACTGGATAGAAACGGAACAACTCGGACTACTACTCATAACTGAAACATGGTTACATCTCGAAGATGACCCTCCACTACTAGACCTATGCCCACCAGGATACAAAATAATACATTTCAACAGAACCACAAGGAGAGGAGGAGGCATTGCAATAATATACAAATCCTCCTTCACAGCAGAACCTGTCGCTAAACACACATCCCCAACAATTGAAATCCTGGCATGCAAAATTACCGATAAAACACTAACTGACCAACTATGATCACATTATTCTACCATCCTCCAGGAAGCTGGACAAACACCCAAGATGATTATACGGACCTCGTATCAAACAGCCGCTCCAACCACCCAAATGTCCTATTAGTAGGTGACATAAACCTGCATCTAGAAAAACAAAACAATACAAACACCAGAACACTAATGAACTTCATAAACCAATGGAACTTCACTACAGCACAAGGAGTCTCATCGCTCACACCAACTAGACATACTAGCCCACAGATTCTCAACGAGTAACAACTACACAGTAACAAACCACACATGGGAAGAAGTACCATGGTCAGACCACAGCAAGCTCACTTTCACACTACAATGGAAAGAAAGCAGCAAGAAAAGAGAGCAAAGAACCCAACACACATTCACAACCAGAGGAAAAGTAGATAACCACACATTCTAGACAACAATAAATGAACTCAATGACATATCGCCCGAGGATAAACATTTCATGAGAAACTGAGACGAAACAAGTGAAAACACCAGTGCTTTTTATGTGCCGGTACGCAACGGTACGGTGTACCGGCACCTTCCCCCCCCCCCCCCCCCCCCCCCCCCCCCCGGGCGAGTCCTGCACTTACTTTTTTTTTTTTTTAAGACTCAGGACGCGCGAACGATGCAGCCGGCAGCGATTGAAAGAGGCTGTCTGGCATCTGCGTCGGAGCTTCCCTCACCCTCTGCGAGTCCCGCCTTCATTGTTACAACTTCCTGTTTCTGCATAGGTGGGACTCGCAGAGGGTGAGGGAAGCTCCGACGCAGACGCCAGACAGCCTCTTTCAATCGCTGCCGGCTGCATCGTTCGTGCGTTCTGAGTCTTAAAAAAAAAAAGTAAGGTCAGGACTCACCAGGAATGTCGATGGGGGGGGGGAGGGGGGCAAAAAAAGGTCCAAGAATTGCTGGACATGGGAGAGGAGAGGACAGGGAATGGAGAATTGGTGGTGGACATTGCTGGGAGGGGAGGGGAGGGAATGGAGAATTGGTGGTGGACATTGCTGGGAGGGGAGGGGAGGGCAGGGAACGGAGAATTGGTGGTGGACATTGCTGGGAGGGCAGGGAACAGAGAATTGCTGGACATGGCTAGGAGGGGAGGGGAGGGCAGGGAACGGAGAATTGCTGGACATGGCTGGGAGGGGAGGGAACAGAGAATTGCTGGACATTGCTGGAAGGGGAGGGCAGGGAACAGAGCATTGCTGGACGTGGCTTGGAGGGGAGGGCAGGGAACGGAGAATTGCTGGACATGGCTGGGAGGGGAGGGCAGGGAACGGAGAATTGCTGGATATTGCTGGGAGGGGAGGGAATGGAGAATTGCTGGACATTGCTGGAAGGGGAGGGCAGGGAACAGAGAATTGCTGGACATGGCTGGGAGGAGAGGGAACAGAGAATTGCTGGACATTGCTGGGAGAGGAGGGCAGGGAACAGAGAATCGTTGGACATGGATGGCAGGGGGCAGAGAAGAATCGCTGGACATGGATGGCAGGGGAGGACGGGACAGAGGAGAATCGCTGGACATGGGAGGGCCGGGGAGAGAGGAGACATGCTGGACATGGATGGAGGGGAGGTAAGATAGGAAGGAGATGCACATGGATGAGATGGCAGGGGAGGAAGGAGAAATGTTTTAGCCAGTGCTGTACTATAGGTGATGTCAAAATCTTAGTATTTATCTGTGACTTGTGTTCAGACAATCGAAATTTGATAGGTCGGCTTGAACGCCCAATATAAATTAAGTCACAGAGACAAATCAGGGCATAGATCACAATTATTGCTAGAATGCATGTGCATATTTTGTCAAGTGTTTTTACTGTGTCTAGTTGGGGTGGTTTGAACGTGGTCCATATTCTGTCTATTGTGGTGTGGTTGTCGTGTGTTTAACAGTCCTGTAGGTAGTTTGTAATGTTTATTTGTGGTTTTGCAAGGTTTGATCTTGTGTTTGTTATTTTATTTTTGAACTATTGTGCAAGCTCGTCTGCAGTTGGTGGTGTTTCAGTTGTTGCCAGTGTGTTCTGGGTTTTCAGTAGTTTGTTCATGAGTTTGAATATTTTTTGCATATTGGTCTGGTCGAGGTTTGTTTATATACTGTAGTGTTCTGCTTTCACGTTCTTTATGCTGTTTGTGTATGTCCTATGGTTTTTCTCTATGTGATTTTGTTTGCATCCGTTTTGTTTTTGTCCCATGCTCTTTCGAGTTTCCTACAGAGTTTCTTCAAGTGTAGTAGCTTGCCATTAAACCAGGGACATGGTTGTTTTGTGATTTTTGTTTTGAGTGGTGCTATTTAGTTTAGTGTGTTTTCCAGTGCTTTTTTTGTAGAAAAAAAGGTGCCGGTACTCATTATGGGCGGAGTCACCACATATGGCTCCACCCCTATGATAGCCACACCCACATTAGCCACACCCCTTATACCAGCCATGGCGCATATAAACAGACATCATTGAAAATATACTGGTATAGTAGAAAAACAATAACTTGTGATTTTTTTCATTATAAATCATTTCTGTAAGATGTTACAGCTCCAGTATACCCAGTGCAAAATAAGACAGCAGATGTAAATTCTCAAATTGGACAAATTCCAAACACTAAAATGAAAATAAAATGATTTTTTTCTACCTTTGTTGTCTGGTGACTGTTTTCTATCCATACTGGTCCAAGTGTCTGATTCTGCTGCTCTCTATCTGTTCTCTTAACTCCGTTTCCAGGGCTTCCTTTCCATTTATTTCTTTACTTTCCTCCTTTATTCTTCCATGTACAGCATTTCGCCTCTCTCCCCGCCAACCCCTCCATCCATCCATGTCCAGCAATTCTCCTCTATCTCCTGCTCTCCTCTCCATCCATTTCCAGCATAAACACTCATTAACTGCCTTGTGGTGGCAGGTCATTGACGAAATCAATGTTGGGTGGGAGGGTGGTGATATTGATAAATTATTAAACTACAAAGAGCAATGATAGATACGCCAACCCCTGTTGGACTAAATAATGAATTAGACTGGAATTCTTTGATGTAATGGGGGTTCACTTTGGGTTCTGTCTGATTGGTTGGGCATCAGGTGATTATAAGTTGGTGCCACCATTGTAAAGATGACAGGTTTATAGCGTGCTAAGTTTGGTGAGTCGCTGCCTTGATTTTCTCTCCTCTCATGCCATCCTAGATCCACTTCAATCCGGCTTTCGCCCTCTACACTCGACAGAAACAGCACTCTCTAAAGTCTGCAACGACCTCCTCCTCGCCAAATCCAGAGGCCACTATTCCATCCTCATCCTGCTCGATCTATCCGCTGCGTTTGACACTGTCAATCATGATTTACTTCTTACCACATTGTCCTCTTTTGGGTTCCAAGGCTCTGTCCTCTCCTGGTTCTCCTCTTATCTCTCCCACCACACCTTCAGAGTACACTCTCATGGATCTTCCTCCACTCCCATCCCACTATCTGTTGGAGTTCCCCAGGGACCTGTCCTTGGACCCCTTCTCTTCTCAATCACTGATCTCATCTCATGGTTTTCAGTATCATCTTTATGCTGTTGACACCCAGCTATACCTCTCCACACCAGACATCAAAGCGGAGACCCAGGCCAAGGTATCGGCCTGCTTATCCAACATTGCTGCCTGGATGTCCAACCACCACCTGAAGCTGAACATGTCCAAACCCGAGCTCCTCGTCTTTCCACCTAAACCCACCTCTCCTCTTCCTCCACTCTCCATCTCAGTTGACAACACCCTCATCCTCCCCGTCCCATCTGCCCGCAACCTCGGAGTCATCTTCGACTCCTCCCTCTCCTTCTCTGCGCATATCCAACAGACTGCCAAGACCTGTCGCTTCTTCCTCTTCAACATCAGCAAAATTCGCCCTTTCCTATCTGAGCAAACCACACGAACTCTCGTCCATGCTCCCATTACCTCTCGCCTTGACTACTATAACCTACTCCTCACCGGCCTCCCACGTAGCCATCTATCCCCCCTTCAATCCGTTCAGAACGCTGCCGCACGTCTTATATTCCGCCAGAACTGATATACTCACATCACTCCTCTCCTCAAGTCACTTCACTGGCTTCCGATCAGATACCGCATACAATTCAAGCTTCTCCTCCTTACCTACAAATGCACCCGGTCTGCGGTTCCTCACTACCTCTCTACCCTCATCTCCCCCTATGTCCCCGCCCGTAACCTCCGCTCACAGGACAAATCCCTCCTGTCAGTTCCCTTCTCCACCACTGCCAACTCCAGGCTCCGCTCATTCTGCCTTGCCTCACCCTTTGCCTGGAACAATCTTCCTCAACCCCTACGCCAAGCTCCCTCCCTACCCATTTTCAAATCTCTGCTTAAAACTCACCTCTTCAATGCCGCGTTCAGCACCTAACCTCTCATGAAATATAGTATTACCTACCAGACGGACTCTACACTTGTCTTTAGATTGTACACCTGTCTTTTTAGTTTGTAAGCTCCTTGAGCAGGGACTGTCCTTCCATGTTAAATTGTACAGCGCTGCATAACCCTAGTAGCGCTTTAGAAATGTTAAGTAGTAGTAGTAGTAGTATTTTTCACTTTATTAATGGTCTTTATTGTTTTTTAGAGAACCAGTCCCTGACGCAGCTGATGCGAAACATGCCGCATGTTGATTGATGGTTCCTCAATTGACAAAGATACGTCCTTAGTTTTAAGGCTTTATATGAAAAATGCAAAAATTTATTAAAGCTTTCAATACGGGATTAAGTTTGAATATTAAAAAATTAAAAGTATTGGAATTTGGAAGTCTATACAGACCAATGAGGAGGCAAGGCGAGCCAAGAGCTGTTTGCCCTTGCGAAACGAGTCGCCACTGAGGTCTGTGACTTACTTATTACAGAGATTTATTATTTCTATGTAGCGTTAAAGTTTGGAGACTTTGGGTTATCAATTAATTGTTTGAAAGTACAAAAGCACATGCATTATTTTAATCTCTACCCTAACCCCATCCCCAAGAATGCCTGTAAAGTACAGGCATAACAGAATTATGTCCATACTTTTACCTGTACACAGAGTTATCCATTTTCAGGCAGCCAATTAAACACAGAAATTGTTCTGAAAATTGCCCTCCCCGTGGAAGACATGTAAAATCATAGGAAGCTCTAAACTAAGTTTGTAAAATAGACAAGAGGGATCTATTTTTCTTTCCTACACACATCACAGTTTAGCAGTACAGCAAAGTGTGCCTATCCCTGCTATACTGTCTGTGGGTAGTGTGAAAATCACTGCAGTATTCATGTATTCTGTAAAGGGAAGAATAAGTTATGTACAGTAACTGCTAAAGTGAACTTTCATGGATGTCTAAAGTATATTTCTAATCGTAAAGGAAATGCCAGCAGTGCTTTGTAATGTAGCTTTTGTGAGCTATTAAGGGCAGAGGGCAGTAGAACTTTCAAATCTTTTATATTGATAGATGGATCTCCTGAGAAGATCTGGAACAAACTGTGCATTGAAATAATGCAGTATATTCAGCATAGGAGCCATATACAATGAAAAAATGCTTTTTATTTTTTAGATATTTTGGTGTGCGTGCCTACTTAATTCCAGTTTGGCCAGGGAATGCTATTTTGTTGGATGTAATCAGTTCTTTAGTTAGTTAGGGCCTTTTTACCAAATGGTTTAGAGGTTACACATTTTAACACGGAATGTATTATTATTATTATTATTACATTTGTACCCCACATTTTCCCACCTATTTGCAGGCTCAATGTGGCTTACAGAGTGTTGTTATGACAGAGTCATGACAGGATATTGGATACAATCAAAAGTAAGCAGAAGATTGATGAGGAGTTAGAGAAGATGGTGTTAGACTAGGATAGTTTAGGAGGTGATTTGTGTCTTTAAGGGGTCTTTTTGTAGGCTCTATTAAAGAGATGTGTCTTCAGAGATTTGCGAAAGTTGCTTAGATTATCCATAGATTTTAGGGCTGGGGTAACCCATTCCATATCTGTGTACTTCTGTAGGAGAAGGTAGTGGCGTATGCCTGCTTATATTTAAGTCCTTTACAACTGGGGAAGTTCAGATTGAGGAATTTGCGGGCTGATCTCTTGGCATTTCTGGGCGGTAAGTCCACAAGGTTAAACATGTACAGTGGGGCATCTGCGTGAATGATCTTGTGTACGATCGTACAAATCTTGAATTCGATACGTTCCTTGAGTGGAAGCCAGTGGAGTTTCTGTCTTAAGGGTTGCGCACTCTCGTATTTGGTCTTTCCAAATATGAGTCTGGCTGTGGTATTCTGGGCTGTTTGGAGCTTCTTAATAGTCTGTTCTTTGCAGCCAGCATACAGAGTGTTACAGTAATCCAAGTGACTAATTACCATAGATTGTACCAAGGTACGAAAAATGTTTCTCGGGAAGAAAGGCTTAACTCTTTTGAGTTTCCACATCGAGTAGAACATCTTTTTTATCGTGTTCTTCACGTGGGTATCGAGAGTGAGGATTCGGTCGATGGTAACTCCAAGAATCTTCAGGTTTTCTGATATAGGAAGGGTGCAGTATGGTGTGGTTATAGAGGAGTAATCGTTTGTGTTGTATTGAGAGGTGAGTACTAGGCATTGAGTTTTTTCTGCGTTGAGTTTTAGCTGGAATGAATCTGCCCAGCTGTGCATGGTTCTGAAGCTTTGGTTGATCTCGTTGGTGATTTCGTTAAGATTGTGTTTGAACGGGATGTAGATCGTGACATCGTCTGCATATATGGAAGGGTTAGCTTTGGTTGATCTCGTTGGTGATTTCGTTAAGATTGTGTTTGAACAGGATGTAGATTGTGACATCGTCTGCATATATGGAAGGGTTAAGGTTTTGATCGGCTAGAAGTTTGGCCCCCTGCATTCAAGGCAGCAGTCGCCTCTTTTCTAGCCTTCCCTCCCTGTGTCCCGCCCTCATCTGATGTAACTTCTGGTTTCCGCGAGGGTGGGACAGAGGGAGGGAAGGCCAGAAGAGAGGCGATCTGTGACTGCCGCTTCGAATGCAGGGGGCCCAGAGCCGAGAAGGCAGGCAGGTGAGACCGTGAACTGCAGCGCCGGCAGCCTGACCCCAGCGCCGGGCCCCCCTTGGAGGCCCGGGCCTGGGGAATTTTGTCCCCCCTGCCCCCCCCCCCCCTCGGTGGCCCTGTCCTTTCCATGAAGAAGTATTTCCTCAGGTTACTCCTGAATCAGTAAGTGTGGAAGAGTAGTGTCATGGTTAGTGCAGTGGACTGAAAACCAGGGGGACTGGGTTTGATTCCCACTGCAGCTGTTTGTGATTCTGGGCAAGTCACTTAACCCTCTATTGGCCCAGGTACAAAATAAGCACCTGTATATAACATGTAAACTCCTTTGACTGTAACAACAAAAAGGCAGTACATCAAATGCCATCTCCTTTCACCTTTATCCTATGCCCCCTAATTCCAGAGCTTCATTTCAATTAAAAGAGACTTGCTTCCTGTGCATTTATGCCATGGAAGTATTTAAATGTTTCTGTCATATCTCCCTTCTCCCACCTTTATTCCCAAGTATACATATTTATATCTTTAACTCTGTCCCCATGCACCTGTGGAGTTTAGGATATCCCTTCAAAAACTGAACACCAGTGGATTTTGCTGACCTAATGACTTGTTCATCCATACTCTGAATGGAAGTACAGCATTGTAAACTCATAAGGGTTGATATTCAGAAGGTGGTATCCAGCAGAAGCGGAGCCAGGTTGACGGCGTGGGAGGAATGAAAGTGGCACGAGAGCAGACTTCCGCCAGTGCACATTTTCAATGCAACACGATGAGAAAAAAATAGGCGCGGGCAGAACTCCGTTTGGGGGAGCGGCCGCTCCCCTGGTGCCCCACCTAGCTATGCTACTGGTATCCAGGTAGAAAGGGCTCCTACTTGGATAGCTTTCACTCACTGGGTCCAACCTGGATTTTCAGCAGCACTTACCTGAATAATGCTGTTGAAAATCAGGGCAAACCACCACAGCATGGCCCAGAGTGGAGTCGAACGTTTTCTGGCACTGACGACATTCTATGGCAGTACCTGGATAACTCCCAGTTGCCGTTCAAGACCTGCATATACAGGACTGGTACCCGAATAGGTTGGATTCTATTGGCTGAACACTGATCAGATGAATTTTTCACAACCGTATATTCTTGAACTTCTAGCTCCCACATTCTCTTCTTCAGTGCATTCTTGCCTTCTGTTCTTTGGGTTTGTCTACTTTTCATTATTTATCATGGTATGCTAGAAGACTTTCCACAGTATCTTGTAGGAATAAGCATTTGTTAGTGCTCATATAGAGGCCCTTTTACTAAAGGGTTCTAGCGTGGCAACCTAGAACTACCACCAGCCCAACGTGGCCACCTTGAGCATGCACCGTTCCCAGTGCTATGAAAAATACCTCCATAATTTCTAGCACGGTGCTAACCTGACGGTAATTGGCGCTGCCCAGTTACCACGAGAGACCTTTCCGCCACCTCAGTGGGTGACAGTAAGTGCTCCCCTCCCCGCTTGGGCTCACAGTAAGAATAATCTTACTGCATGGCCATGTCTTTTTTAGGGGCTTTTTATCTGCTGTAGTAAAAAGGGCCCTGGCGTGAGGCAAAAACAACCCCCACCACTACCGCAGGGCCCTTTTTACCAAAGCTTGGTAAAAGGATCCCCTCAGTTTGTTAGGAAGCCTTAAACGTTTTGGGCAACATTGATTTAATGTGCTTTAACCAACAATTTGATGTGTGCACTATCAATTTGCATACATTAGAAAGTTCAAATATAAGTTAATACAAAAATTTTAACATGCATGAAACAAACTAAGGGGCACTTCTTGCCGGGGAAAATAGAGGAAGCTATTATAAGTGGCGTGGAGGAGTGGCCTAGTGTGGTGGACTTTGGTCCTGGGGAACTGAGGAACTGAGTTCAATTCCCACTTCAGGCACAGGCAGCTCCTTGTGACTCTGGGCAAGTCACTTAACCCTCCATTGCCCCAGGTACAAATAAGTACCTGTATACAATATATATAAGCCGCATTGAGCCTGCCATGAGTAGGAAAGCGCGGGGTACAAATGTAACAAAAATAAGGAATAAAATGACTGATCACATAGACAAGCATGGTTTAATGGGACAGAGCCAACATAGATTTAGCCAAGGAAAGTCTTGCCTCACCAATTTGCTTCATTTCTTTGAAGGCGTGCAATTCTGGTCGCCGTATCTAAAAAAAAACAGATTTCAGGAAGTGGTCCTTGATCTGCCTGTTTAGACTGATCTGATTACTCTTACCTCTCTGATCCAGGTATTGCAGTGTTTTTTTATTCTCTGCAATATTGTAAGCGGTAGTTGTATTCACTTTGTTTTGTGTACTTTAGCCTTGAATAGCTGTATTGTTAGCCACTTTGAACTCAGGTTGTGGGGATAATGTGGGGTATAAATGTCATAAATAAATAAGAGGTTCAATGAAGGACAACCAAAATGATAAAGGGGATGGAACTCCTCTTATATGAGAAAAGGATAAAGAGGTAAAGGCTCTTCAGCTTGGAAAAGAGACAGCTGAAGAGCTGAAATAGGAAGTTACATCATGGGAGAGCCAGAGGCGTAGCCACGGGCGGGCCCGGGTGGGCCTGGGCCCACCCAATTTCGGGTCAGGCCCGCCCAGCAGCAAAGTTCCTGACGGCGATTCCAGTCGCAGCGATTCCCACACACTACCTGCCAGTGCCGGCTGCCGCTCAATCTCCTTGCGCTACTAAGCGCTAACCCGGAAGTCTCTCCTCTGCAGGAGAGACTTCCGGGTTAGCGCTTAATAGCGCAAGGAGATTGTTGAGCGGCAGCCGGCAGGCAGCGTGTGGGAATCGCTGCGACTGCGAGCGGAGCCTGCGAGTAGAATCGCCGTAAGGAACACTGCTGCTGGGCGGGCCTGCAAGGAGGGTGAGATGCTGCAGCTGCACGGGGGGGAGGGATGATGGGGGAAAGATGTCGCATGGGGGAGGGAAGACGGGGGACACAGCAGCTGCACGGGGGGAAGGGAAGATGAAAAGATGAAGCTTGATTGGTGGGTGAGGGAGATGCACGGGGGAAAAAGGGAGAGATGCAGCAAAGGGGTGGAGGGGTGAGGAAGGGAGAAGTCTTGGCTGTGTATGAGGTGGAGGGGAGGGACACATGCTGCATACAGAGGGGATAGGTGGGGAGGGGGAGAAATGGTAGGCATAGGGGTGGAGAGGAGGGAGAAATGGTGGGTATAGTGGTGGAGGGAGGGCGGAGCAGAGAAAATTTTGTACCCACCCACTTTGGGCTCAGGCCCACCCAAAACTGGCTGTCTGGCTACGCCACTGGGGAGAGCAGAGAAGGGAAAATGGAAGCGGCGCACATAGAGCTATAACCATGCACGTGGCTTTCTTTTGTTACTTCGCAACCAAGTTGGGGAAGCAGGCAGTGGCGCGAACCAATAAGTGAGGGGCAGGTCAGAGAAGGGAAGCTAAGCTCGCAGTTCTTCCAGGCCTATGTGGACTTGAGGAGGAGATGTCAGTAAGTGACCAGGAGGGACGGAGAGAGACAGAGAGCAAGAGAGATAGGGCTAATGGAAGGATGAGGGGAACAGAGATGGGATGATGCATGATGAACAGGAAAAAAAAGAGAGAACAGGAGCATTGGGGGAAAGACAGGCAAAGGGGAGGAGGAGAGAAAAACAGAGTAAAACTGGATGCTGAGGGATGGGACACAAGGGCAATATGAATGGAAAGAGAGAGAGAGAGAGAGAGGTGATGTTGGATGGTGAGAGGGTGAAAGAGACAGTGGGGTGATGTTGGGAGGTGATGTTGGATGGTGATGGGGTGAAAGAGACAGTGGGCTGATGTTGGATGATTGGGGGGAGGGGGAATCATGTATGGCAGATGGAGGCAGAGAGACAGAGAGAGTCCTGGATGGGGCTGGGGGCTGATGGTGGGGTGAGGAGAAGAGACATGGGATGATGTTGCATGATGAATGGGAAAAAAAGAGAACGAGATAGGATTATTGGGGGGAGAGACAGGCAAAGCTAGATAGAGGGGAGGAGGAGAAAAAGACAGAGTAAAGCTGGATGATGGAAGATGAGACAGAAGAGCGATATGATGGGGAAGAGAAAGAAGTGATGTTGGATGGTGAGGGGGTGAAAGAGACAATCGAGTGATGTTGGATGGGGGCATGAGAGAGAGACAGAAGAGGGTCCTGGATGGCTGATAAAGGGGGGGGGGGGTCCTGCATGGCAGATGGGGGAGAGAGGGGGAGTCCTGCATGGCAGATGGAGAGAGAGAGAAAGGAGATAAACTAAAAGGCAGCAACTCTGAAACCTGGTGGCCATTTGGCAACCTACTAAAAACATTGGTAACCAAATCATTTTATGGTTATGGGTATGTGGAGAAGGGGAAGGGTCTCTAAAGGGGTTGAGTGAGAGTGGAAATGGGGTTAAGATTGTATTTTTTCTAGGGTGGATTTATCCCTCCCAATACCTAGGAAGAAAAAGAAATCACCCAAGGCTGCATCAGTTTGCTCTTTATTAGATACCTTATTTCTTATCGAGTATTTGTACAATTAGCAGATCAGTGATATCTCACGGGGAGTACAGAATATTGCTATACAAAAGTACTGCTATATCTGCGACTCCAAAGAATATATATAAGCAATCAAATACTTTTATTTATTATTCTTCAAGTATATGTACAATCAATGGAATCAAATGCATTTATTGGAACAATACCCGACGTGGCCACGTTTCGCCCTCAGGCTGCGTCAGGGGTACAAACTATCAAAAGTGTATGTAAATATATCATACATGCTAGTAGTTCCAAAAAATCTAGTTCCATTTATCTGCTACTTCCAACTGAACTGATATGCAGTTGGAAGTAGCAGATAAATGGAACTAGATTTTTGGAACTACTAGTGTGTATGATATATTTACATACACGTCGGGTATTGTTCCAATAAATGCATTTGATTCCACTGCTTTGTTGTTTTTTATCTACTGTTTTGTAAGCAGTTGTGTGCCTTTTTGTTTTTTTTTTGTTATGTACAATCAATTGCTTATGAGAGTGCAGTATTAATTTACAGTCATCTCTGTATTACTGTTTGCAAGTGACCCTTGTAAAATGAAAACATTATAAATAAATGATTAAATAAGCATAGCAAACATGGTAAAGCTGGCAAACATAGATTTTGTAAACCAGAACTAGAAATAGTAACACAACTCATGGTTGTCTTTGATGTGCTGATGTCAAAGAAGCTGTATAAAGAAAGGCACAAAAAGCACGGAGCGTCTCATTTCCTGGAAACGGGGTAAACAACCCTATAAGATCACTGTATCAATAAAACACTGGGATCGTGACCCTAATAGACATGTGGCGAATGAAGAAGTTGTGATCACCTGGGACATTCCAGTTTGAAATGATAAAAAGCTTGATGTAAGTAAACCAGACACAGTGGTAAAGGAGAGCCGCATTGCTAATAGAAGTGTCAGGGCCAAGAGACAGAAAAACAGAAGATCCTCAAGTATCAGGAAATGCAATCAGAGACCAAGATGTGCCAAACAGATACAGAAACATTTCCCACTGGCCTTGTTAAAAGCAATTTCCAAGTGCACCTTGATAAATTGCCTATACATATTATATCTTATAAACGCCAGAGAGAAGTCCTCTATAGCATAATGCAAGTACTAAGGTACTCACGCCCACGTATCTGACACAATGCTTCCAGTATTGGGCTCTGCCCTTCCGATTGCTAACAGCCTGCGACTTTTAGGAGTGCACCTGGACTCACATCTCCAGCTGGCTGATCATGTGCCCTTGGTCTGCAAAAAAAAAATGTTTCAGGCAATGTGGAGGCTTCGGCGCATAAGACACCTCCTTACCAGAGATTTGTTCCGTACCCTTGTTCACTGGCTCGTCCTCTCCCATCTGGATTATTGCAGTGGAATTTATGCGGGCTGCCAGGCCTCTTTGTTGAAAAAGTTCCAAACAGCTCAAAATACTGCGGCGAGACTCATCCTTAGAGAACGACGCTTTGCTCACGCCGAACCATTGCGCTTTAAACTCCATTGGCTGCCAGTACAGGAGCGCATTGCCTTTAAACTTTGCTCCCTGACACGCAAAATCATCTATGGGGCTGCCCCGGATTACATGCTCCCCTTGATCGACCTCCCGCCTAGAAATGCCAACTCTGCTGCTCGGTCCTATCTCCACCTCCACTTCCCGAGCTGTAAGGGTGTCAAGTACAAGAAGATCTTCACCTTGTCCTTCCGCTACGTCTGGAGTCCCAAACACTGGAACGCTCTACCTCGCCACCTTAAAACTCAAGAGGACCATACCCTCTTCAAGAAGCGGTTAAAGACCTACTTCTTTGCCAAGACTTACTCCTTAATTTCCGCTGTTGATGAATGCACCCCCTTGTCCCTTCCCTGCCTAGCTCATACTGTTAGATTCTCCTCCCCCTTTTTGCATCTTGTATGCTTTTCTGTGCTTTTACCTTTGTAATTTTTACTTAACTTTCTGTAAGCCACATTGCGCCTGCATGAGTGGGAAAATGTGGGATATAAGCAACCCATAAATAAATAAATAAATAAATAAATAAGTAGTACATCTGAGAGATTCATATCATGCTCAACTCAGTGGCACAGCTACAGGTGGACTTGAGTGGGCACAGGCCCACCCAGCGACGGCACCACACTCCCATTTCTCCTTCACTGATGGCCTGGTATCTGCATCCGTCTCCGACCCCCCCTTCCCCCACCCCGGTATACCTCAGAGGCAGCTGCAGGCATTCCTCTGCTGCATCCTGCCAGTAAGGAAACAGGAAGTGATGTCAGCGAGGGTGGGATACAGGCAGAAGGAAGCCTGCTGGGTCAGTGCATGCAGCGAAAATCAATTGCTGCAGCTACTTCTGAGTTACACCAGGGAAGGGGGTTCAGAGACGGGGGGAGTTGCCGGTCCAGTGGTGGGAGATTGGGGAGAGGTTGGATGTGGGGGGAGGGGGGAAGCTTAAGGGAAGGTTAAAAAAATTTTATATATCCACGGGGATGAGGTGGGAGGTTGGGGGCATGGAAGGGCCCATTCAAGTTAACTCTGGGCCCACCCAAAATACTATGTCTGGCTTCATCACCGGTACCCTGATTTAGGAGTGAGGTTCATGACTGTCATGGTATGTGCAAAACTAACCTATTTGGAGACGGTGCCCTGAGAGGTGGCGCTGTTTATATTCCCCTGTCCTGCTGAAATATTACTGATAAATAGTCTTTCTGAAATGGTAACAGAGCTTCTTAACCTGGCCACTGTGGTTTACTTTTAAAACTATTACCTTTTCCAGTTCTAACACCCAAAGCAAGATACATTCAGGCAGTAGCGTCGCGAAGACAGCTGACACCCGGGGCGGGTCGCCGCTGCGCACCCCCCCCCCCCGGTGCAGCGCGATGCACCCTCCGTAGCGCAACCCTCCCCCCCGTGAGAACATACCTGGAAGGCGGTGAGGGGCGGGCGGGAGAGCCAATCCGCCGAGTGCACGCCGCTGGGGGGTGTCGGCGCCTCGCTGGTTCCTTGCTCTCTCTGCCCCGGAACAGGAAGTAACCTGTTCCGGGGCAGAGAGAGCAAGGAACCAGCGAGGCGCCAACACCCCCTAGCGGCGTGTACCCGGGGCGGACCGCCCCACCGCCCCCCTCTTCCTACGCCACTGCATTCAGTTGCATGACTTTTTTCCCCTGCCCAAACAGGCTCACAATCTACATTGTACCTGAGCTAATGGAGGATGAACTGACTTGCCCAGCGTCACAAGGAATATCTGTGGGAAAAGCTTCCATGGTTCACAATCTACTTTTATAACCAATAGGTTACTCCTCCATTCAACAAGGGGAAACCACTAATGCTCTCCGTACTGTATGCAATATTAACAGCAGGCATTATGATAGTGTGTAAGATTATTTCCAATTTTTACTTTACCTAGAAGAACAGATCAACAAACAGATTTTAGGCAGTGCCTTTCCCTGGGCTACCTATATATATTTGTGACTAGCTTTCAAATTTCCAATTTGCCTTTTTTGACTATGCCTACCTAAAACTTGTTCCTCTCTCTTCCCCTTTTCCATCCAGCTTTCCCCCCTCTCATCTCCCCAATTTCATCATCTGCCCTCTCTCTCCTCTATCTAGCATTGTCCCTCCTCTCTTTCCCATATCTATCCAGCATTTGCCCTGTCTTTCTCCTCCACACATCCATCCATTTGCCCCTCTCTCACCTTCCCACTCCCAACCAGCATTTCCCCCCTCTCTTTTCATTCCATTTCCATACAGCATTTGACCCCTCTCTCCTCCCCACTTCGATATAGCATTTCTCCGCTTTTCTCTTCTATCCCCATTCAGCATCTCTCCCCATGCCCCCTCTTCTCATCTAGCATTTGCCTCCACTCTCCTCATCCAGCAGTTCTCCCCCTTGACCCCTCTCTCCCCATCTGGCGTTTCTTCCTTTGAACCCTCTCTCCCCATCTGACATTTCTCCCCATGTTCCCTCTCTCCCCATCTGGCATATCTCTACTTGCCCCCTCCCTCCCCATCTAGCATTTCTTGCCTTGCCCCCTCTCTTCCCATCCAGCATCTCTCTTTTTGCTCCCTCTCTCCCATTCATCATCTCTTCCCTTCCCTTCCCCCTCTCCCATCCAGCATCTCTCTCCTTGCCTCTTCTTTCCCCATCTAGCATTTCTCCACTTTCCCCCTCTCTCCACATCCAGCATCTCTCTCCTTCTCCCTTCTCTCCCCATCCAGTATTTCTCCCCTTCCTCCTCTATCCCCATCTAGCATCTTTGCCCTCTCTCCCACCCAGCATCTTCCCTTGCCTTCTCTCTCCCCATCTATCATCTCTCCTTCAGTCGCTGCTGCTGCTTCTCCCAACGAGCAGCGGCAGTGGAAAAATCACAGAGTAAAAGGCACGGGGCCACAGTGCTCAGACATACACTGTTGGCTCCGCTGATCCCCTGCCCCTCTGGTGTTGACTTCATGTTCCGGGGCAGGGGATCGGTAGAGCTGACAGTGTGTGTCCTAGCACTGCAGCCCCACTCCTGCTACTCCTCGCTTTGCCTGCTGCTGTTGCTCATTGGGAAAAGCAGCTGTGACTGCAGGAGAGAGGTGGGAGATGGGGAGATTAGCGAGGAAGGGAAAAAAAGATGCCAGTACACCGTACCAGCATATACTGGCACAAAAAAAGCCCTGCTTATGGACTACTTTCTAACAGGTAGGAAAATGAAGACGCAGGTAGTCTCTTGCACAATAGGTTGCATTGCGAGAAGGCAAAGTGACAAGGGGCAACATATAATCAGGGGCAGTGACATATAAAGTCTGAAATAATGAAGTGTCATGTGATTATGTCCACTATGATGAACTGTCAGGTGACGAAATGTCACCAAACCCCAAAGGAGTGGCCTAGTGGTTAGGGTGGTGGACTTTGGTCCTGGGGAACTGAGGAACTGAGTTTGATTCCCGCTTCAGGCACAGGCAGCTCCTTGTGACTCTGGGCAAGTCACTTAACCCTCCATTGCCCCATGTAAGCCGCATTGAGCCTGCCATGAGTGGGAAAGCGTGGGGTACAAATGTAACAAAAATAAAATAGATACTATTGGAGATTCTAGATGGAATGTTGCTACTATTGTGATTCTATTGCTACTATTGGAGATTCTACATGGAATGTTGCTATTCCACTAGCAACATTCCATGTAGAAGGCTGCGCAGGCTTCTGTTTTTGTTTCTCTTCCTTCCCGTTCACATTAATTGATTTGATTACTTTTTTTTTTTTTGTCTATTAGATTATAAGCTCTTTGAGCAGGGACTGTCTTTCTTCTATGTTTGTGCAGCGCTGCGTACGCCTTGTAGCGCTATAGAAATGCTAAATAGTAGTAGTAGTAGTTAGGGTGGTGGACTTTGGTCCTGAGGAACTGAGTTTGATTCCCACTTCCACTTCAGGCACAGGCAGCTCCTTGTGACTCTGGGCAAGTCACTTAACCCTCCATTGCCCCAGGTACAAATATAAGTACCTGTATATAATATGTAAGCCGCATTGAGCCTGCCATGAGTGGGAAAGCGCGGGGTACAAATGTAACAAAAAAAAACCTGGTTCTGTAGGTTTTCAGGTTTATTCCCTATAGCTCTACCTAGCTGTAACCCTCTGTATAGCATAACATCCACTTATCCATTAACTGTATCAGGACAGGACCTGTCCTACATTCCCGAGTCAGGTAGACCAGGGAAATATCCAATGTTTAATCATTTCGCGCAGCACATGCCCAGAAATATAATAAATGATACCAACCTATGTATTATAGGCTTAAAAAACTCAAATCCCAACAATTTTGTTACTACCAACAGGGAGAAGCGGGGAGAAGGCGGGACTCTGTTTTGCTAGCTGGTGAAAAATCCAGGACCCTTGTAGTGCAGTTGCTAATTAGAAAGACATTATGCCGAGAATGATTGCTGCTTTCCGACTTTCCTCAACCAGTCTAATTACGCCAGATAATTAATTCAAAGGCTCTGTGTGAAACAGAAGCTTTATACTTGATCAAACGATTATTTCAGAAAGTATTAATTCTCTTATTGCTGCTCAGGGTATGATACGGTTGATTGGAGATACTGCAATGGTGCAGCATATTAACAAATGAGGTCGGTCCTGCGAGGTTTAGGAAGATATTCGACGTGATAAATGCTAAATATTCTGAAAGCCTATTGTAACTCAGAACACTTACATTTTCTCTTCTATAGCCGCTGCTTCTTAAAGATTAAAAAGCCAGATCAGAATTGGATTTACTAAATCAAAGTGGGATGAAAGAAAGTCTGTCTGGAAAAACTGCTGTTGTGTGTCCTGCTCCTGACCCGCACTAACATACGAGCCAACTTTTCAGAATGATTGAGGGTGCTACACCCATTACAAATTAAAGGAAAGGGCTGGAATTTGATCTACTGCCTTTCTGTGGTTATAATCAAAGAGGTTTATATATTATATACAAACACTTTTTTTTTGCACATGGGGCAATGGAGGGTTAAGTGACTTAGGTATAGAAGAAAGTGGGATGTTTGACCACGGCAAAACAAAACCTGGAGATCTTAAAAATACTTGTTATTGATGAAAAAAGGACTCGACACAACCGTTGTGTTTCGGCCGTTAGGCCTGCATCAGGAGTCTCGCTCGACGGTGTTCCGTAGGGTGGGTCTCAGACACCAGCGAACAGCTGATGCGTGCGTTAGAAGGCACGTAGTGTGTAGATCTACGAAGTGGGTCTTTAAAAAGACCTTTTATGAGAAAACGTGCTCGTAGACAAAAGGATTGTCCGCGTGAAGCATGAAAAGCGGACTTAAAACAGCTGGAATGGCGCCAAAACTAGCGGAAAAAATGCTGCCATTCCAGCTGTTTTAAGTCCACTTTTCAGGCAACACATATTCTTTCATGCTTCACGTGGACAATCCTTTTGTCCACGAGCACGTTTTCTCATAAAAGGTCTTTTTAAAGACCCACTTCGTAGATCTACACACTATGTGCCTTCTAACGCACGCATCAGCTGTTCGCCGGTGTCTGAGACCCACCCTATGGAACACCGTCGAGCGAGACTCCTGATGCAGGCCTAACGGCCGAAACACAACGGTTGTGTCGAGTCCTTTTTTCATCAATAAACAAGTATTTTTAAGATCCATCTCTCCAGGTTTTGTTTTGCCGTGGTCAAACATCCCACTTTCTTCTATACCTGTGTTCTCCAGTGGGGCATTCGAGTTCTCCGCTTTACTGCGGATTTTTTTGAACAAGAGTTAACTGACTTAGCCAGAGTCATAAGGAGCTGCAGCAGGAATCAAATTAGGGGCCCTTTTACTAAGGCACTGAAAAAAATGGCCTACGCTGGTATAGGTGCGTGTATTTTTCAGCGCACCTGCACAAAAGGCCTTCTTTTTTTGGCAGAAAATGGACATGTGGCAAAATAAAAATTGGCACACGTCCATTTTGGGCCTGAGAACTTACTGCCACCCATTGACTTAGCAGTAATGTCTCAAGCGTTAACCAGGCGGTAATTGTCAGCGCACATACACTGCCAATTACCACCCAGTTAGTGCCATATGATAACGGTAGAAAATAACAAATGTTTTCTGCTGCACGCATTGGACGTGCGTAAAAATTAGAATTACTGCTTGGTACCTTGGTGGTAGTTCTAATTTGACGCACATTGTACGCACAAAGTTGCCTACGCCCCTTAGTTTTCAGGTCACTGCACTAACCATTAGGCTACTCCTCCACTTACCCCTTGTTGATCAAACTGAAAATATTTGCTCAATAGTAAGGGTCCCCAACCCCCGCCAGCTGAAGAGTCTTCTTCAGCGCCGGTCGACTCCGGCGCCTTCGCTGTGTGATAATCTGTTTCTGACGCCTTACGTTCTGCACGGGGCTACTTTCAGGACGTGCACGGTGCAGGACGTCAGGAGTTCGAAACAGATCATCACACAGTGAAGGTGCCAGAGTCGACCGGCGCTGAAGAAGACTCTTCGGCTGGCGGGAGTTGGGGATCCCTGCCAGCAAACAAGGTACCTGGCGGCAGCAGCGACGGGGGAGGGTTTTTGCGGCAGTGGTGGGGGGGGGGGGTCAATGGCGGAGAGAGGGAGGTCCAAAGTAGCAAGGGGGGGTCACCGGCAGGGGTCGGCAGCTAAACAGTGCCCCCCACCTCAGGCTCTGGCCCCCCCCCTCCCGCCAAGGTCTGGCTACGCCCCTGGCTCAAGCACTCACAGAATCCACAGAGCTGGCACCTATGTGCTTTAATATTTTTTATCTTGGCTGAGAAATTCTCATATAACAGATTTCGGGAGATTTTGTTTGGTCCGGTAGAAAAGAGCAGTCCAGCTGGTTTGTTGCTGGGAGACACTAGAAGTCATAATACTGACTCCAGGTCTAATGTTAAATAAATCACTTTAAACTTGAATTTGTAACAGGTCATCTATAAGAAGCCTGTTTATAAAGACAATATGGGTATCTGTTGGCTCCCAGATGAAGTCCCGATAGTTCTCAAATTTACACCTGATCCAAAGATAGAAATGTGTGCCTGTACTTCAACCGTGTCAACACATAGGACTAGATCCAGTAAATGGGACCCTAATTTGGGGGGCAAAAAAATGAGCACCGATTGCTATTCTACAAATGGCGCTCCGAGTTGGGTGTCATTTATAGAATAGGGCTCAGCACTGGAATTCACACCCGATTTAGGGCATGAGAATTTACACCAACCGGACCCTCGTGTAAATCCCCGTGCCCCCACCGGATTCTATTATACTACACGCATCTTTAGTGAACGCCCCTGACCCGCCCATGGCCATGCCCTCTTTTTGATTACACGCTTTAAAAATTTATGTGCGTATCTTTGTAGAATACCGCCTAACAAGATGCGCGCATAAATTCAAATTGTTGCCAGTGAGCACCAATAATAGATTATTAGTGCCCAATTGTTGGCACTAATTGGCCCACTATTCAATTAAATTGCAAATTGGGTGTGTGCATAATTTTGAGCGCCATTTATAGAACTGGGGGGATATTTTATAAAATGCATCTGTATATCACAACTCTGCCTCAGGTCTAACTATATCCCTGGAAATGCCAATGCACAGATCACGTAAAAATAGGCCCACACATTCCAAACGTGTACTTTGTGTGCATGTATGCAGTCACACGATCTTATAAAAGCAATGTTTTGGGTAAAAAAAACCAGGCTTTACACTCAGATCAAGCTTTATAAATTTACCCCATTAATATTTCTGTACTTCAGCTTGTACAGTTGCAATTAGGTCACTGAAAAGCTTAACATGTCAGAAAAGCGTGACTCTGCCAATCTAATTTTCCACTACATAAATCCCCAGAAAATGTGCTTTGAAAACACCAGGGGATGTTCTTAAAGGTGATGTATAGACCCTTTTAAACTCTTCTAAATGTTAATGCTAATGGAAGAAAAAGAACACCAAAATCAAACCAATCAGCCTTCAAGCCCTGCTTCTTTGTCTTGTTGTGTACGAACCAGAGGCGTATCTGGACTTCGGCGAGAGGGGGGGGCCAGAACCAGAATGAGGGGACACATTTTAGGCCCCCCCCCCCCACCGCCAACTTTGACCCCCCCCCCCTGACGACGACCCTCTCCACCCCCCTCCAGCCGCCAACCCTCCCCCGCTGCCGCCTACCTTTGCTGGCGGGGGACCCCAACCCCCGCCAGCCGAGGTCCTCTCTTCCGTTACAGCAAAGCTTCCTTCAGTTTCAAATTCTGAGTCTGACGTCCTGCACATTGTACGTGCAGGACGTCAGACTCAGAACAGGAAGCTTTGCTGCAACGGAAGAGAGGACCTCGGCTGGCGGGGGTTGGGGTCCCCTGCCAGCAAAGATAGGCGACGGCGGGTTGGCGGCGGGAGGGGGGTGGAAAGGGTCATCGGCAGGGGGGTCCAGGGCCAAATCTACAGGGGCCCAGAACCCCATGGCCCCACGCAGATACGCCCCTGGTACGAACTCTCTGGGATAGCGCAGATACAAAGTGATGGTACTTATATAAGATCATTAGGGCAGGGATGTACATTCCTTTTTGGAAGAATGATGAACACATACCCTAGAGCAGAGGTGAGCAACCTGTGGCCCACCATTGAATCTTTTGTGGCCCGCAAGATCATGGGAAGTATATACAGAAAACGGCCTCCACAAACATCATTAACCAGAGTTTTGTTATCAGTGGAACCACTGAAGGATATAACAACTTGGCAAGACTTGTTTGACAGTGTTAGCAACCGTTTGGAAAGTTACACCATTCTGTGGAACAATTTACATTCTTTCAAACGTCACGCTGAATTTTCTTGGCAGTGCTTTTTTTTGTAGAAAAAAAGGTACCGGTACTCATACGAGGCAAATTTAGGGGTGGGGTCACTATCTGTGGCTCCGCCCCTACAGTAGCCGCACCCCTTCAACCAGACGTGGAATATATAAAAAGGAATCATTGAAAATATTACACCAGCAAGGTTGCCAGGTGGGCAGATTTACCGCCCAATTAGGCGGGTTTTCGCCAGTGGCGATGGAAAAATTTCGCCGGCCACGGGATTCGGTTTTTTGGGCGGTTTTCCCGTCGCAGCTGTGCAAGTTTGGCGGTTTTTTCCGGGGCTTCTATTGGTCCAATTCGGTCCAATAGAAGCTTTTCCGGGGCTTCTATTGGTCCAAATTGGACAATAGAAGCCTTTCAGGGGCGGGGTTGAGGTCAGGGATGACGCAGGGTGTGTGGCTAGTGACGTGGGAGGCGGGGCTAGTGACATGGGAGGCGGGGTTAGTGACGCGGGGCGGGTTAGGTGATGCGGGGGCGGGGTTAGTGACAAGGGCGGGGTTCGGTGATGCGGAAGATGAGGATTGGCTACGGGCGGTTTTTGGGTGGGTTTACGGCTGTTTCGGGCTGGGAAAATTTTTCCCAGCTGGCAACCCTGTACACCAGTCCCTAGAATACCAACACATCTCTTACTGGGAAAACATAGCAAACAGGATTTTCTACACAGAAACTACATAGCAACAGAATACTGCACCTCAGTCATATATATTGTAGCTGGGTCCCCCTTCCAGGACCCAGCTGGGCTCAACCCTGCTTAGCTTCCTTCTTCACCCGACTGTTGCCTTGCTCCACACCACCCTGGCCTGTTCTGGGAACTCAGCACCAGACCCCCTGAGAGCTTGCAGGACTTCCTCCTCTCTCTATTGTTTCCACAGAGGCTCAATCAAGGCAAAACGTTTATAGAAAAAAAAACTTTATTTTCTTGCTTCCATTCAGCATAGACACAAAAGGAAAACACCTTACTCCCAGGTTGTTAAGGTTTGCTGCCAAAGTCTCATTCAGGGTTTAAACAGTCCATATAACTTCACTTTAGCCAAAATTACTTCTTTTAGGGAACAGTACATTATCAGAAAGAAAACACAATAGCTTGGTAGGTTGCAGGCCCAGACCTTTTCAGTATGAAACAGTTTACACAGTCTTTCTTACAGCACAGCTACACAGCTTTGGTCCCACCTGGTTCAGACTGGGGTTTCAATTGTGCCCAGCCCTCTTTCTCTCCCAGGGGCTGCACCTGTTTCCTCTTTAGTAGAGATCTCCCCCAGCGCCTCAGTCTTTCTCCTCTGGTCTTCCACCAGTCTCTCCAAGGCACAGCTAGCCACCCTCTTACAGCAGCTTTTCGGGTTTGAGCAAGAGCTCCAATCTCCATCTGTTCCTCCTCTAGCCCTTCAGTAATCTCCATTTTATCCTCCTCTTCAACTTCCCCCGCCCCCCGACCTCTCCAGCTGGCCCTCATCACCTTCCTCAGAGACCATTTCCCAATCTTCTATCTCCTCCCCTAACTCTTGCACAGCTGGGTGGGGAAGAGAAGGATTCTGGGACTGGTAGTTCCTCCTCTTCTTCCTTAACCCGGCCAACCTCTCTGCCTCCGGTAGCGCAGCTTTCTGAATGTGGGTGTTGTGCGCATGAAGTCTGCCCCGTTGGGGGTTCCCCGGCTGCCTGCACCCCCCTTCTGCGTACCTTCCCGGATCCCCTTTCACTTACCCTCTCACAATATACACCGAACATGGATAAGAGTACATAAGTACATAAGTACATAAGTAGTGCCATACTGGGAAAGACCAAAGGTCCATCTAGCCCAGCATCCTGTCACCGACAGTGGCCAATCCAGGTCAAGGGCACCTGGCATGCTCCCCAAACGTAAAAACATTCCAGACAAGTTATACCTAAAAATGCGGAATTTTTCCAAGTCCATTTAATAGCGGTCTATGGACTTGTCCTTTAGGAATCTATCTAACCCCTTTTTAAACTCCGTCAAGCTAACCGCCCGTACCACGTTCTCCGGCAACGAATTCCAGAGTCTAATTACACGTTGGGTGAAGAAAAATTTTCTCCGATTCGTTTTAAATTTACCACACTGTAGCTTCAACTCATGCCCTCTAGTCCTAGTATTTTTGGATAGCGTGAACAGTCGCTTCACATCCACCTGATCCATTCCACTCATTATTTTATACACTTCTATCATATCTCCCCTCAGCCGTCTCTTCTCCAAGCTCCAAGAGCCTCAACAAATACAAAATTCATGACCACAAATTATTTTATACTGCTGTTGCCATTATGGATACATAGTTCAATATATCGCATCACATATCAGAAAGAATAGGGAGGTATAAAAGGGGAGGCATGGAACTGAAATGACTACATATAAATTCAGAATAATTCTGAAAATACATACCTTTGGCCAGTGACATCCAGTGCAATTTTTCTAGCAAAAAAGATGCCGGTACTCAAATGCCAGGCCACCCTTCAGGGGTGGGGTGATCACTGAGGGACTCACCCCACAATAGTCAGGCCCTCTGCAACCAGTCACAGAATCTATGACAAGACAGAATTGGTGTGTTGAGCTTGAGCTCTTTCATTAAAACTTGTGGTCCATGGGTCAATTTTAGCAGACACTGGAAAAGGTGCCGGTACTCAGTACCCCCAAGTACCCCCTCAAAAAACGCCCTGGTGACATCACACTTGAACCCTGATGCACGAGCTGTGTGCCGAAACACGGCCCATGTCGGGTCACCATTAGAAGATCTTTTTCTCAAGTTACACCATTAAAGGAATTGTGTCCCAATTTTGAAGGCTCTTGGTGCTTCTTTTTGTTGTTTAACAGTGGCCAAGCCAGGTCACAAGTACCTGGCAGAAACCCAAATCATGGCAACATTCCATGCTGCAAGTTCATTTTTCAATTCTATCAGTACTCTGGGATGAATACCATCCTGTCCAGGAGATTTGCTACGCTTCATTTTGGCACACTTTTTGGCAACCTTTATAGAATCAGAGGGTTTATGGGGAAAAATTCCTTGATAAAAATGTTCATTGTACCAACTGGAATACAATGCAGGCTGTTACAATAACAACGTTATTTTTAATGATTGCTAAAAGTACAAAATATACAAAAAAAAAACCCAGCAAATGTTATTCTTTCAGATGACAATGAAGGATATGTGGTATTCCATGTCCATGCAAGAGGATGAATCTGTGACAGCTTTCCTCCCTAAAGAAAAGGCAGCATCTGCTACATGGGCGTAGAAACCCAGATGTAAAACTTGGAAGACACAGAGACGGCTTGATTGCCCAGTCAAATTGCACAACTGAAAAACGCTTCAGTGTCAGAACAAAAGTCATCTTATGGTTATGCATACCCTGCTGATTGCTTGATAATATGTTTTTGGCAATTGAATAATTTCATAGCAATTATCTATGGTGACCCTGAAAGCAAATGGTACGAAGCATTAACAATGAAATGGAAACCTATAGCTACAAGACCTTCTGAGAACTGCAAATATGATGAGCTGATTGAAAACTGAATTTGGATAAACTGTAAAGGAAAAACTGGAAGATCTAACCTAGAAAAAAAGTAGCTGAAGAGGGGAGAGGGGAAGGAGAAGGGTATTTTGGATTTAGCTCACATCTTTTCAGTAGCAGCTCAAGGCAAGAGGATAAGTAGCAGATCTGTGATGCTAGATGAATGTCGATCCCTATATGTATTTTCAGTTGCATTATTCATATAAGTGCTGCCACTGAGAATTTACATATAACTTTAAGGGGCTCATTTACTAAGGTGCACCAAAAATGGGCTGCGCTAGTGTAGGCGCGTGTTTTGGGTGCGTTCAGATCCATTTTTTCAGTGCGCCTATAAAAAAGGCGTCCAAAAATGGATGTGCGACAAAATTAAAATTGGTGTGCGTCCATTCTGGTTCTGAGACCTTACCGCCAGCCATTGACTTAGCAGTAAGGCCTCATTGCGATAACCGTACGGTAATTGTCTATGTGCGTAGAATGATGATGACCACCCGGTTTCTGCCACACACCAGATAATTAAATTTGTTTTCCAGTGCGCGTATTGAATGCCCGTCAATAATTAAATTACCATAAGGGCCATGAGGTAGCCAGGTGGTAACTCCAAACTGACACACATTGGGCGCACGTAGGCACCTACGCGGCTTAGCACAAGGGCCCCTAAAAGAATAATTATCTATCTACTAGTAAATAAGGCCCATTTCTGACACAAATGAAACGGGCGCTAGCAAGGGTTTCCTCGGAGTGTGTATGTTTGAGAGAGAGTGTGTGAGAGTGACTGTGTGAGAGAGAGAGTGAATGTGCAAGTGTGTGTGTGTGACAGAGAGAGAGTGAGTCTGGGTGCGAGTGTGTCTTTGAGAGAGAGAGTGTGTGTGTTTGAATGAGAGTGTCTGCGAGTGCGTATGTGAGACACAGTGACTGTGAGAGAGAGTGTGTTTCACACAGATACACTATGTGTGAGAGAGTGTGTGTGAGAGAGAGAGAGAGTGTGTGTGTGAGACAGAGTGTGAGAGTGTATGTGTGCGATACACAGACTCTCTGTGAGACCGAGAGAGTGTATGAGACCGAGTGTGTGAGACCGAGAGTGTGTGAGAGTGACTGTGTGACACATAGAGAGTGAATGTGATACAGTGTGAGACATAGTGTGAGAGACTGTGTGAGAGTGAGAGAGAGAAAGACACTGACTGTGAGAGAGTGTGTGTGTGACAGAGATACCTGCCCCCTCCCTCTGTGGTCTCAGGAACCCCTCCCCCCTCCCCTCTGGTCTGAGGACCCTCTCCCCCCCCCCCCCCGGTCTCAGGATCCCCTCCCCCCTCTCAGGTCTGAGGACCCCCTCCCCCCTCTGTGTTCCCCTCCCCTCCCCTGTGGTCTCAGGACCCCCTGCCTCTCCCCCCTCTGCATGGTTGGTAGCACCATGCGAGTGTGTGTGTGTGACAGAGAGAGAGTGAGACTGGGTGCGAGTGTGTCTGTGAGAGAGAGAGTGTGTGTGATTGTCCTCTCTCCCCTGCCCCCCTCTAGCCACCCAGCGATTCTCCTCTGTTCCTTGCCCCCCCCCTCCAGCCACCCAGCTATTCTCCTATCTCCCCTGCACCCCCTCCAGCCACCCAGCGATTCTCCTGTATCCCCTGCCCCCCCTCGAGCCATCTCTCCCCTGCCCCCTCTAGCCACCCAGCGATTATGCTCTCTTCCCTGCCCCCCCTTCAGCCACCCAGCGATTCTGTTCTCTCCCCTGCCCCCTCCAGCCACCCAGCGATTGTCCTGTGTCCCCTGCCCCCCCCTCCAGCCACCTGTGATTCTCCTGTGTCCCCTGCCCCCCTCCAGCCACCCAGTGATTGTACTGTGTCCCCAGATTAGCTCCGTCGAAGCGGCAGCGTAATTGAAAGCCCTGGCCGTCCACGGAGTCAGCTTCAGAACGTTGGGGGTGAGTTTGTTCCCTCAGTCCTGCCTTCTGATTACCTGCCCTCGATGTCATCACGTTTTGATGCGAGGGCGGGGCAGAGAGAGATGTGACAGACTTACGAATGTTACGAACCCTTCACTGAAGCCACGGAGTCAGCTTCAGAACGTTGGAGGTGCTTTTTATTATAGTAGATAGGTTAGGCCTGCAACTTACCTGTTGCCACTTGGATGGAAAATGTAGACATTTAGGGCCAGATTCTATGTATGGCACTTTAAAAAATCCATGCAGAAAACATTTCCGCCTAAGCATATTCTATAAGTGGTGCCTAGATTTAGGTGCGATATATAGAATACACTTAGGCGATTATCTTAACGGGGTTTAAAAAAGGGGGAAGAGGGACAAATTGGAGCTACGGGGGAGGGGAGGAGTTTGGTGGGAGGGAGGGGGGGAATAAGAAGAGGACAATATGAAGACAAAAGGTTACCGGTGATTGGGGGTAACCACTTAGATTACGATACAAGGGGGAATAACTGTTAACAAGTCGATGACGGTATGTTATGCTCAGTATTTGTGCAGGACAGACGGCACACTTAACTGTCCAAGTATAACATAGGGTATATATCATTGAGGATGTCGTCAATAAAAGTGTTGACATATGCACATAAGAAGGGGAGGGAGAGTTCAAAGTACTAAGAATGCGGTTATTACTCTGACCTGGTGGAGGCAGGCTTGTTTGTAACCCCACATATTGAGTCCATTGATTACTCAGCTGTATTAATAATATAGGGTTGGGGGGTGGGGAAGGAGGGGGAAGTTGAGGGAAAGGGGGGGGAATAAAAATTAAAAGTTTGGGATTATTGTTTAGAATTGTATTGGCTTATATAGCATAACTTGCTGGTGACTTAGTTCAGTGGAATGTACTGTGTGATTAATATGCTAAACGCTAATAAAAATTGTTTAAACATAAAAAAGGTTTGGACGGCTTCCTAAACGAAAAGTCCATAGACCATTACTAAATTGATTTGGGGAAAATCCACTGCTTATTTCTGGGATAAGCAGCAGAAAATGTATTGAACGTTTTTGGGATCTTGCTAGGTGTTTGTGACCTCGATTGGCCACTGTTGGAAACAGGATGCTGGGCTTGATGGACCTTTGGACTGTCCCAGTGTGGCAATATTTATGTACTTATGTTCTTAGTCAATATCCTAGCAAGTAAAACTACGTGTATCCATTTACATCAATGAAAATGTGGTGTAAATCCTGGCAAGTAGATTTAAGCGAAGAGGGCCATATTCTATAACAACGTGCGTAAATTTTGGAACGCCTACACAACACCCATTTCCCAGTCTATAACCATGCCACTTTTTGCCTGCACGCATTAAAATTTAGGTGCAGTGCATTTCAGAATACACTTAGGAAGTCATGAGCGTAAATTCTAATCATTGCCAATTAGTGTTCATTAGTGTTTGTTAAGTGCTTTTAACAATTCGGATTGGCTTGTTAAGTCAATTAAGATACGTGCATTGTTATAGAATATGCTTGGATTTCAGCGCGGAACGGTAGGCGCGCTATATAGAATCCGGGAGTTAGCAGCTAAACTGTGCTGCTGAACATAACATTTAGACCATCCTCATCTCCTCCCAACCACTCCCCTTTAGAAATTCATAACTTTGGCCGTTTTGTAACGGGGACAGGAGTTAGTAAGATATGTTAAGGCAATAACATACCTCATTTGTCTGAATGCATATTAAAGGGCAATATCGTGTGTCATATTATCATAATGAACACGGGAAACATAATGAGATGCAAGCATGCCAATATATGCAAAACACCTCATTATTATATAAATCAAATAATGCAGGTTACGGTGAATACCAGAGGCTGCATTATTATAATAAAAATAATGTCAGC
Organism: Microcaecilia unicolor; assembly: GCF_901765095.1. Classification (NCBI taxonomy): domain Eukaryota; kingdom Metazoa; phylum Chordata; class Amphibia; order Gymnophiona; family Siphonopidae; genus Microcaecilia; species Microcaecilia unicolor. Next base: position 338,126,989 of record NC_044034.1, read on the forward strand.
CAGATGCTCCCAAGTTTCATATTAAAGGGACTGCAGCTGAAGCATGTTGCCCTTCCCAGAGATCTCCTCTGAAAAGACTCCTCCCCCCCCTCCCCCCCGTAGAAAGGGCCGACGTTAGACCTGGGTCTTATTCATGGCAGCAGAAGGCTATTCATACTTCAGTTATGGGCAAGCTTGGGGGTCCTCTGTGGCATGGGGGCCTAAGACATTTGCCTTGGTTCCATATCACTACAGCCAGACCTGCCCATAAAGATCCCTCCCTGATAAGACTTGCCTCTGAAGACCTTTATCCTCCTAAAATTCGCCTCCCCCCTATGGGCTTACCTCTTAGAATCCATGGTGGTCTAGGGATTCCAGGGAAGGCGCAGTCTCCATTCACTCCTGCCTCTGTAGGCGCCATGTTCAAAGTAGCACCAGTGTCCCCTAGCTGTAGTCCACAGTACTCCCACTATGGGTCAAGCCACCATATAAGATCCTTGTTTGTGTATATTTTATTCCTGATTTTCCTGCATTGATCTTACTCCTAATACAGTATGAAATTTAAGCACAGAAAAATTAGTGAGGCCTTCCAGAGCAGGACAAATCTTCACTGGTAAGTGAATTGCTGAAAAATTGCTTTTAAACTTGGGAAAGGTAGATTTAGAGTTAAATAGGTTATCTCAGTATCTTTATTTTTAAGTTACTTTACTTATTTAGCAAAGGCAGTTTAAGGAATTTAGGGTTTTCGTTGTTGGTTTAGTATTTAAAGTCTTTATTACAGTTCCAAGGGACTATTCTAGAGTTTACCATAGCATCAGTGTAAAGCAGAGCTGATAGTCACAGGAAATCCCAGTATAGAGTTTTAACTTTTTTCTTGCAGCACAACTTAGCCAATTCAAATAAGGAATACAGAGCTGATAGTTACAGGAAACCCCAGTTTAGAGATTTGACTTTAATTTTGCAGCACAGCTTAGTTTCTATGGTATAAAACCCTTTTCCCTATAGTTTTAAAACTTTAAAACTTGAACTTTCTGCCACAGCCTACAACATTAAAAGACAGCCTCTAGAAGGCACAGCAGGGCCTAGTTTAGGACATCTGTTGTAGTTGGTGACTCGATCTTTAGGCATGGGTGGCTGGTGGTGGTGAGGATCACCTGGTCACTTGCCTACCTGGTGCAAAGGTGGCAGACCTCATGCATTATCTAGCTAGGATCTTAGATGGTGCTGGGACAGAGCCAGCTGTCTTCGTACATGTGGGTTAATGGCTACTATTGGTACTTAATTTATTTATTTATTTGTTGCATTTGTATCCCACATTTTCCCACCTCTTTGCAGGCTCAATGTGGCTTACAATACATCATGAGTAGTGAAGATACGTAAGAAAATATACATTTAGCATAACAGAAGGATCTTGGGTAACATGATAATGATAGAACATGGTAGTAGTTTGACAAGCAAATATTATAAGACAGTACTGGATATATGTACTGTATAGGAGTTCACATTTGCAATTAGCACCAAATTTAACAATTAACGTCCCTGTTTAAAAAGCCACGCAAGAAATGAAATAAAAGTGGGAGGGCGACCAAGGATTCCAAAGACTGAAAGGATATATGGATATATAATAATAAAGATGTTTAATGAGGTATAAAGACTCGACACAACGTCGTGTTTCGGCCGTTAGGCCTGCATCAGGAGTCTTAATGCCGAATGCTTTTGAGAACTATTTGATGAAGGCAAATCCTCAACAAAGGGAGGTCTTTAGAAAGACCGTTATGAAGGTGAGCGTGCTTCGTTGTCTCCTCTGACTCAACGCTTGTATAGAATGCTGCAATAAGCATTCTATACAAGCGTTGTGTCAGAGGAGACAACGAAGCACGCTCACCTTCACAACGGTCTTTCTAAAGACCTCCCTTTGTTGAGGATTTGCCTTCATCAAATAGTTCTCAAAAGCATTCGGCATTAAGACTCCTGATGCAGGCCTAACGGCTGAAACACGACGTTGTGAGTCTTTATACCTCAATAAACATCTTTATTATTATATATCCTTTCAGTCTTTGGAATCCTTGGTCGCCCTCCCACTTTTATTTCATTTCTTGTTGTTGTCTGTGGGGCGTCTAGAGTTCTCCGCCTTCTGGCGGATATTTTTTCTCTAAAAAGCCACGCAGCAATGCTGACACAGCCCATTCAAAGTGAATGGGCTGTGTTGGCATTACTGCACTAGCAGCCACATGTGGGGGGGAGCACTTACCACCACCCATTGAGGTGACGGTAACCTGGTGGTAACCAGGCAGCACGTGGTGATGCCCAATTACTGCCGGTTTAGCACCACACTATAAATCTGAAACAATTTTACGGCATGACGGAAATGGCGCACACTTGAGGTGGAACTACCACTGCGGATACATTGGGCCAGTGGTAGTTCCGGATTAGCGCACAGTAAGCCCCAGTTGGGCTTACCAACACTTTGTAAAAGGGCCCCTCAGTTAGGTACGCAACTGGCACTATTCTATAAATTGCGCATTCAAATTTGCACAATAGTCAGAAACTTGGGTTCTCAATTTTATAGAATCCTGGGGATAGCATCTGTTGTAAAATTACTCTCCACATGTCCTTCATTTTATTTTATTTTCAAAACTCGTACCCCACTCTTGACAGATTTCACAAAACCTATTCTATTAAAAAGGAAGAAGAATGTTTGACAACCAGGAAGATACCACTGACCCCTCTATGCTGAGCAGGAGCCCGCCACCTACAGTCCTGCCAGCAGGGGGTGCTGTTTCACTATCACATTTCCAATAGTAGGACAGGCAAACTCTGCAGAACTTCAAGGAACCTTCCTGTCCACAGCCAATGAAAACATAATATTAAAACACCACCCCCTACAGGCAACAATGTACTTGAAGGACTCCTGCTCAGTTTAGAGGGAACAGTGGAAGACACATTTCACTCCAGAATTTTGCTAAATTTCTCCAACTACAAGGCAACAGGAAAAAATTAAAAAACATAACAGGAAAACCACTCTCTTCTATGCCAATTGAAGTGTCCAAATTAATACGGGGTCCTTTTACTAAGCACCAGTAAGCCCTTTCACATGCCTACAGAAAGTTAAAAAGCAGTACTGTGGGGCATGCTCAGGTGTCCCACGGTAGTTTAGAGATCGGCACTGGGGTTGGGTCTGGGGGCGAAGAGTAGGCATGTTCTGTGTTAAACAGTTAATGCCGCTAAATCTCCACCCACTAACTGGGGAAATGGAAAAATAGGGAATTTTATTTACGCGCTAAAAGCATGCAGTAAACAGGGGCATAGCCAGACTTCGGCAGGAGGGGGGTCCAGAACCCGAGGTGAGGGGGCACATTTTAACCCCCCCCCCCGACGCCGCTGACCCCCCCCACCATTGCCAACCCCCCCCGCCGCCACCACCACCAACACCAACAACTTTGACCCCCTCCTCCGCTGATGACCCTCTCAACCCACCTCCCGCCGCCGCCGTCACCTACCTTTGCTGGCGGGGGACCCCAACCCCCGCCAGCCGAGGTCCTCTTCTTCCGGCACAAGGCTTTGTTCTGTTTATGTGAATCTGACGCCCTGCACGAAGCCTTGCGCCGGAAGAAGAGGACCTCGGCTGGCAGGGGTTGGGGTCCCCCGCCAGCAAAGGTAGGCAACGGCGGTGGCAGGGGAGGGTTGGCTGCGGGAGGGGGGGGGTTGACAGGGTCGTCAGCAGGGAGGCCCAGGGCCAAATCTACGGGGGCCTAGGCCCCCGTGGCCCCACATAGCTACGCCACTGGCAGGAAAGACCCGCACTGGGGATTGCGCAAGCCACGTTTTGGCACAGCTTGGTAAAAGGGCCCCCAATGTGATTAATGCCAATCTCTTGATCAAAAGGCCCCTGTACAAAAAAAAGCGAATCATGTAATTACCACCCTTCCCTGTCCCTTTACGCCTGCCTTTCTATTAGAATTGTTGTCCAATATAAAGTGAAGAAAGTTTCATTTGAACGGAACGCTTTGGTGCAAGTCTTGCTGTTGCTCTGAATTAATCTGACAGTCATGCTGCCATCTGTGTTTTTCCACTCTCTGAAACACTGGAGCAATGAAAGATCCTACATCAGCACCAGATGGAAATGAAATCAGTTTAACATTCTGTTCCCGTTGCCCGATAGCAGAGCTATGACTCAGCTCTCTAGGATATCCAAAGAGAACTGGCGGTATGAAAACCTGTATGAATCACATATTACAGGCATTGTTTTCAAAACCATAAGAACACGTTAAAATGTAGCCTAATCGTAGACCCTTCTCTGTGTGGATTCTCAGTCAAAAAGGAAGAGCAGTAAGGTGAGTGGAAGAGGAAAACTAGGAAGACAAGAAAAAAGGAATACAATCAGTCATTCATATCCGCATCCTATATTCATTTTTTTTTTAAAGGGGGTCATTTGACTTCAGTACTTGTGCTAGTAGAGAAGTAATTTCCATGGTGGTGAGATAAATGTCTGCTAATCCAGCACCTGTTCTTATGATTTAAAAAAAACAAACAAACTGTATTTGAAGACTAGAATCTAGTTCCTACCAGTGAGGTAGCTCAGTGATGTCAATAATTATTTTGTTCTTCACAGGACATAATGGTGAATTATTCTCCATTTGGCACTTTAACAATGAGCCTCATTTTTAGCCGGCGTGAAAACCACTTAAGTTAGCTGCACTTGTGTTTAAGTATTAGTTTAAGCAGTGAATGCACTGGCAGCTATCTGTTTACTTTAGGACCGCTACTCAGCATACTTGAAGTAAATGGAAAACGTATCTGTTTAATTGCTGAATATTGCTACCAAACAGATAAGGCCTGATATTCAAAGCAATCTAAATGGCCTGGAGAGGCTCCTGGCCACTGTTCCTTCTAAGCTGAGCGGGTGTCCTCCACCTACAGTCCTGCCAGTAGGTGGTGCTGTTTCACTATCATATTTTCAATAGTGAGGGACAAGTTCTGCAGGACTCCAGGGAACCTGCCTGTCCCTAGTGACTGAAAACACACTATTTAGGCATCACCCCCCCCCCCCCCCCCCCCGGCATCAATGTAGTTTAGAGCCAGATTTGCTTTAGAGCTGGATCGCAATATTATATTGCGGCTATATTTCTACTATATGAATGATTTGTTTATGGGCTCCAAGACTCATGTATTTCCTGACTTAGCTTGAGATAAGCAACGAAACTTCAGGCCGTTCTTACTCTGGGCAAGAGCGTTGGCCTTAAGTGCCTCTTCTGTATTGGAAATTTCCTTGTATTTGTAATGTGATATTTGAGGCAAAAAGTTATACTTTGTTTTAAATTATTAGATTTTCTTAATGCAAAAGAAGAGTTGAAGGTACATGTTTAAATGCCTAGAGTTCGCTATATAGAGACAGGCTGAGGAGTGAGTTCAGGGATGGACCACCTGTTTTGTGGTTGAAGGTTAATTATTTCTTTGTTGGATGGTTTTATTTTCCTATGATAATATATTTTGTTTTTCCTTTTCACTATGAGATAAATGGTGATTGTGATATCATAAGATATTGCTACCCATGAAGCACGTTTATCCTTCAAGATTTGCTCCGTGGCTTGTAGGATAATTTTCGGCCTTGCACCTGAATACATGACAAACCTAATAGAGCTATCCATATGAAACTCAATCAAGGCGCAAGAACCTACCTCATACTACACTTCCCCAGTTGTCAAGGCCTGAAATACAAATCTGCATACTCAACCGTTTCACGTGCAAATGTCCCAAAATCTGGAACACAATACCGAAAATTCTAAAATGCACAACCGATTACATAACTTTCCAAAAACACCTGAAAGCTCACTTCTTCAGACAATCTTTCTTAGAATATCCCACACAGAGATGAAGGGAGGGATTTTGCTGATGTTATAGAGAAAGAAACGACAGGTTTTGGCAGTCTGCTGAACGTGAGCAGAGAAGGAGAGAAAGGAGTCAAAGATGACCCCAAGGTTACCAGCTGATGAGACAGGGAGAATGAGAGTGCTATCCAACTTGAAAAGCTAAAGGTGGACAAAGCCATGGGACCGGATGGGATCCACCCCAGGATATTGAGGGAGCTCAGAGAGGTTCTGGCGAGTCCTCTTAAAGATTTGTTTAATATATCCTTGCAGACGGGAGAGGTTCCGAGGGATTGGAGAACGGCGGAGGTGGTCCCTCTTCACAAAAGTGGTGATAGGGAAGAAGCTGGAAACTACAGGCCGGTAAGCCTTACTTCAGTTATTGGAAAAATAATGGAAGCGATGCTGAAGGAAAGGATAGTGAATTTCCTGGAAGCCAATAAGTTGCAAGATCCGAGACAACATGGTTTTACTAAAGGGAAATCGTGCCAAACGAATCTCATTGAGTTCTTTGATTGGGTGACTGGAGAATTAAATCAGGGACGAGCTACGGACGTAATTTACTTAGATTTCAGCAAAGCTTTTGACACGGTTCCCCACAGGAGGCTCTTAAATAAACTGGAAGGGCTGAAGATAGGACCCGAAGTGGTGAACTGGATTAGGAACTGGTTGACGGACAGAAGCCAGAGGGTGGTGGTGAATGGAATTCGCTCGGAGGAGGGAAAGGTGAGTAGTGGTGTGCCTCAGGGATCGGTGCTGGGACCGATTCTGTTCAATATATTTGTGAGTGACATTGCCAAAGGGTTAGAAGGTAAAGTTTGCCTATTTGCGGATGATACTAAGATCTGTAACAGAGTGGACACCGGGAGGGAGTGGAAAACATGAAAAAGGATCTGAGGAAGCTAGAAGAATGGTCTAAGGTTTGGCAATTAAAATTCAACGCAAAGAAATGCAAAGTGATGCACTTAGGGAATAGAAATCCTCTGGAGACATATGTGTTAGGCGGGGAGAGTCTGATAGGAACAGACGGGCAGAGGGATCTTGGGGTGATAGTATCTGAGGATCTGAAGGCGACGAAACAGTGTGACAAGGCGGTGGCCGTAGCTAGAAGGTTGTTAAGCTGTATAGAGAGAGGTGTGACAAGCAGAAGAAAGGGGGTGTTGATGCCCCTGTATAAGTCGTTGGTGAGGCCCCACCCGGAGTATTGTGTTCAGTTTTGGAGGCCGTACCTTGCGAAGGATGTAAAAAGAATTGAAGCGGTGTAAAGAAAAGCTACGAGAATGGTACGGGATTTGCGTTACAAGACGTATGAGGAGAGACTTGATGACCTGAACATGTATACTCTGGAATAAAGGAGAAACAGGGGTGATATGATACAGACGTTCAAATATTTGAAAAGTATTAATCCGCAAACGAACCTTTTCCGTAGATACGAAGGAGGCAGAACGAGAGGACATGAAATGAGATTGAAGGGGGGCAGACTCAAGAAAAATGTCAGGAAGTAGTTTTTCACGGAGAGAGTAGTGGATGCTTGGAATGCCCTCCCGCGGGAGGTGGTGGAAATGATAACGGTAACAGAATTCAAGCACGCGTGGGATAAACATAAAGGAATCCTGTTCAGAAGGAATAGATCCTAAGGAGCTTAGCCGAGATTGGGTGGCACAGCCGGTGGCTGGAGGCGGGGATAGTGCTGGGCAGACTTATACGGTCTGTGCCAGAGCCGGTGGCGGGAGGCGGGGACAGTGCTGGGCAGACTTATATGGTCAGTGCCAGAGCCGGTGGTGGGAGGCGGGGCTGGTGGTTGGGAGGAGGGGATAGTGCTGGGCAGACTTACACGGTCTGTGCCCTGAAAAGGACAGGTACAAATCAAGGTAAGGTATACACAAAAAGTAGCACATATGAGTTTATCTTGTTGGGCAGAATGGATGGACCATGCAGGTCTTTTTCTGCCGTCATCTACTATGTTACTATGTTACTATGAAATAGAGAAAGGGGGGAGAGGAGAAGTGGGTTTAGGGGGAAAGATGAGAAGCTCGGTTTTGGCCATGTTAAGTTTCAGATGGCGTTGAGACATCCAGGCAGTGATATCAGATAGGCAAGCTGAAACACTGCGCACTGTGAAGGAAGGACTACAGCTCCCAGAGTGCACTAGATCATCAACAATGTAACACACCACGGAACCCAACTACCAATCAGAAAAACAAATATTGGCATGCGCACTGCATGTCTGTCTATACCAAACTGTAAACCACATTGATAATTCTACATGTCTAACTGTACTAAACTGTAATCCACTTTGAACTGACAGCCTGATTGGAAAATGTGGGGTACAAATTCAGAAATAAAATAAAATACAATACAATAAAAAATATAAAGAAATTGGTTGAGTGGAAGGCGACAAATGGTAGTGGTAAATGGAGTTCATTCAGAGGAAAGGGATGTTTGCCACAGGGGTCAGCGCTTGGCTGGCTCTTTTTAATGTTTTGTGAGTGATATTGCAGAAGAGCTATCTGGAAAGGTTTGCCTCGTTGCTGATGATACAAGAATCTTCAATAGAGTAGACACCTGATGGTGTAGATAGCATGAGGAGGAATCTAGTGAATCTTCAGGATTTTGGCAGCTAAGATTTAATCAATACGAATCCTCCGGGGTATCAAAAAATTTGGTATGGGTTCACTACAATATTCTCTAAACAAAACCCAGCTACTTTTTTCATTTAATTTTAACTTAATCAAACTTCATATAAAATTATATGTTGGTGTTCAGTGAAATAGTGCAAAATAGTGACTCACTGAAAGCTTGTTTTATAATTGTGTAAGACACTATCTGCCAGCCATCATTGCACCATGTCCTCCCTTCCTACCAAAACTGAAAGGATCACGAATTGAACCAATCAATATTAGTACATGTCCAGTTCTCTGTTGTTCAAAATGTCATAACTGAATCAGATTTCACACTTATCTGTAGGAAGGTTGCTGGTGTCAGAGATGTTCCTGCTGGTTAATCAAAGATTTAATGCCATAAAATGCAGGGTCATAACCCGGGCTGCAAAACCTGAGGAAGTGGTACAGTATAGGGGGTAAAGTACTTCTATGCATGAAAGAAGAGCAGGAACTTGGGGGTGATCATATCCGATCATCCTAAAGTGGCCAAACAAGTAGAAAAGATGACAGTAAAAACCAGAAGGATGCTTGGGTGCATTGGGACAAGAATGGCCAGATGTGACAGTGCCTTTGTATAAGTCTCTGGTGAGACCTCATTTAGAGTACTGTGTACAGTTCTGGAGATCACACCTTCAAAAGGATATAAACAGAATGGAGTTGTTCTAGAGGACAGCTTCTAAAATGATCAGTTCATTATTAGTGCATATTGTGAAGAGGAGGACGAGGGGGTGGATAAAATGGAGGTGGAAGAAGAAGAAGTGAAGAGGATCCAGAGGAAAGGGAGACAGAACAGAACCTTGCCTTTGCTACTCCCGCAGAGGGAGAAAAGAAAAGGACTTCTTCCCACTGAAAAATGGAGGCTGGAAAAGAACTACAATACCCATCAGCCCCGGGGAAAACCCTGGTATAGAAACTATCCTCCCCAGCAGCCTCCAGGGGAGAACCATGACAAGGCAAAGCAGGTGCCCCCTGGGGTTAATCAGGAGGAGGAGGAATAGCTGAGAAAAGGGTGGGACGAGGAACCCATGGAGTGGCAAAAGGCTAGAGAGAGAGAGAAGGAGGAGAGCCTGGAGGAGCCCATGGACATAGCAGCATGGGCTCAATCATTGGGGAAAAAGCTGAGGAAGCAGGTGACTTCTTGGTATGGAAGCTGGACTGAAGGGGGAAGAAAAGGGTCATGCGGGAGAAGGGTCAGTGATAGTGAAAGTGTGACCCAGAAAGGGTGGGACTCTTGTATCTCCCCAGAGAGAGTTCAAGCTGTTTTGAACTGGGTGCTGCTGAACTACTTAGAGTGAAAAGTGTGTTGTTTTGGGAGGGATTATTGTTTTTTTCTTGTGTGGACTACTCAAAGAGAAAGGAAGATGTTTTTTTGAACTGTTTGCCAGTGCACCGGGGGAAGACGTGTAGCAGTGGTTTTGCCTTTTGTTTTTGAGCTGTAGCCTGCAGACGCTCCCCCCCCCCTCCCCAGTAGGGGGAAGCGCTAGGCTGTAGGACTGGTTAAGGGGAACGAACTGAGTTCTGGATTACAGTGGGTTATGGGGTTGGGCATGAAGCTTGGCCCATAGCCGGAGTCTCCAAAAGAAGAGAAGGGATCCTGAGAACCCCTGGAGGAGGGACGGATCCTTCACAGTTTGGAAACGGACTTAAAGATCTCAGTATGTATATTTTGGAAGACAAGCAGGAGAGGGAAAATATGATAGAAGCATTTAAACACCTCTGTGGCATAAATGCATAGGAGGCGAGTCTCTTTCAATTGAAAGGAAGCTTGAGAATAAAGAGGCATGGGATGAAAGTGAAAGTGAATAAACTCAGGAGTAATCTAATAAAATACTTCTTTATGGGAAGGGTGGTAGATGCAAAGAACAGCCTCATGCTGGAAGTGGTGGAAACTATTCCAATTCAAGAAAGCATGGGACAAACACATATGAACGTTAAGGGAGTGGAAGAAGTAGTGGATGGTATAGAGGGGTAGGCTGGTTAGTCATATACCGCCGTATTCTATATAGCATGCCTAGAGATTTGCACCAAAATCAGCACAGATTCTATAACAACGCTTGCAACTTAATTGGCTTAACAAGCTAATGAGTGCTGATAACACTACTTAAACAATGATGAGTACTAATTGGCACTGATTAGAAATTACGTGCACAATTCGCTGTGTATTCTGTGACAGAGTGTGCCAAACTTGTAATGCACACAGGCAAAAGGGGGCGTGGTATAGGCGGGGAAATGAGTGTTTCATGGGTGGCCAAGTGTGCGTAAATCTACACGCTGGAATGTGTGCTACATTTTCACTGGTGTAAATGGATGCTCGTAGATTTAGGCATTGAGATATCAACTAAGCATATTCTATGACTGGTGCCAAAATCTAGACGCTGATGATAGAATACGCTTAGTCGGCACTGATTTCAGCGCTGATTTTTTTTTAGACGCAATATATAGAATCTCCTCCATAGTCTTTATTTGCCATCATTTTCTCTGTTTCTATGTTCCTATTATTTCTAGTACTGTTGTCAACATCTGGGTGCCCACATTATGACTACCAAATCTCTATTTTCTCTCCTGCTAAACCAATATGCCCACTACTGCATATATGCAACTAAGGGGCCCTTCCACTAAGCTGCGTGTCTATGCGCGCCCAACGTGTGCCAAAATGGAGTTACCGCCCAGCTACCACGTGGCTCTTGCGGTAATTTCAGTTGTGGTGCACGTCCGATACGTGCATCCAAAAATTAATTTTTATTTTCAGATGTGCGTATCGGATGTACGCCAAGTGGCATTTGACGTGCGTAGGTCATCACTGCCCGGTTACCGCGTGAGACTTTACCGCTAGGTCAATGGCTGGTGGAAAGGTATCAGACCCAAAATGGGCGCGTGGCAATTTTCATTTTGCCGCGTGTCCATTTTTGGAAAAAATTTTAAAAAAAGGCACTTTTTGGCAGACACACTGAAAAATGATCCTGCCCGCCCAAAACACGTGTCTACACTATCGCAGGCCATTTTTCATCACGCCTTTGTAAAAGGGCACCATCGTTCTCAACTCCCTACTCTGAAAATGTTAGTAGAGGGTTAGTGCCTCCAGCTGTATCACTTAGGTAGCGGAAATATATACTTCCTGTCTTACCATCTCATGGCACCATGTGGTAATAAAGGTTCATTGACCTCTGAAAAGTGAGGCTCCATTGTTAGTGGATCTAACCCTGCTCTAATGGAAAAAATATATTTTCCACTGTTGCCATACTAGCAATCATTCAATTCAAAAATACACAAGGAAGAAAATGAAGTCTGTTGACTGTTGTCATAATAAGCTTTTTAATCAAACCTCTGCTACTTTAATATCTAAGGGCTTTCTTTTACGAAGCCGTGCTATCGATTCCCATGTGGCAAATGAGAGGAAGCCCATAGGAATTGAATGGGCTTCCTCTCATTTGCCACGCAGGAATCGTTAGCGAAGCTTTGTAAAAAAAGCCCTAAATATTTATAAGGGTTTACATTAAAAAAGATAAGATTATGATGGCAGATGAGGTCTATGATATTCATTTACCCAGCTATATTTCCCGGCCTTCTACAAATCCTACTTAATCTTTGCTTTTCCCCTCATTTTCTCACCGCTGAGGATCCTGTATGCTCTCATGTATACTTGAATTTTAATACCATTTTTTGGATCCCATCACCATTTAAGGAGGCTACTATGTGCATTAACTTTCCTAAGTCTGTTCCTTTATTATAAGTAGCCTCACTGTCTCCTCTTCTTTAGGGTATTTTCTGAATTTATTTATTTATTTGTAACATTTGTTTCCCACATTTTCCCACCCATTAGCAGGCTCAATGTGGCTTACATCATACCATAAAGGCGATCGCCAAGTGTGGTAAATGTTAAACAAATACAGTTTAAAATAAGGGTCAGGTAAGGTTAGAGTAAACAGGTACAAAAAGGAACAAGGAAATAAAGGAATATATAATGTCCAATGCGTTGTAAGGTATTGATGCATTGCAGAGTTGAGGCATTTAAGTAGGGCCAGTAAGCTAGGCCTTGCAAAACAGAGAGGTCTTTAATGATCGCCTAAAGTTTTGATGGTCGTGAATCGTTTTCACACTCTTTGGTAGTGCATTCCACATTTGTGTACTTAAGTAAGAAAAATTTGACGCATATGTTGATTTGTATCTGAGTCCAATGCAGGTTGGCTAGTGGAGGTTCAAATAGATACCTGACGCTCTGGTTCTGTTTCTGGTTGGAAGATCTATCAAGTCAATCATATATCCTGGGGCATCACCGTAGACAATCTTGTGGACCAAAGAGCAGATTTTGAAGGTAATGCGATCCTTGATTGGGAGCCAGTGCAATTTTAATCGGAGAGGTTTAGCGCTATCGAATCGTGTTTTATCGAATATCAGCCTGGCAGCTGTGTTTTGAGCTGTCTGGAGTTTCTTCATAAGCTGTACTTTACATCCCGCCTATAATCCATTGCAGTAATCTGTGTGGCTCAGAACCATTGATTGTATCAAGTTACGGAAAAGTTCCCTCGGGAAGTAAGGTCCTATGCATTTAAGTTTCCACATAGAATGAAACATCTTCTTTATAATGGAGTTAACTTGGCTCTCAAATGTAAGATGGCTATCAATAATAACACCTAAGATTTTGACGTTATCAGAAATAGGAAGAGAATAAACAGGATTGCTTAGGGTTGTGGGTTTATAATTATTGTATGGGGATGAGAGGATAAAACAATGAATTACAATGAATTGAATTACAACAAAATCAGAATTCTCTGTAGCTGGTTCTCAGATAAAGATTATTTGAGTTCTTTTATTAGTAGGTCAACTAGACAATGTGTTAGACCTGAAGTTGCCGTGTTAATTTACTGGGCATTTTTCTCAAGGATAAACAGCATACAGATTCTGGGCTTTTTTAGTTCCAAGTTTGGCACAACATTCTACAGTTAGTTCATTTATAGCCCGCTAATACCAATAACATAGTTCATAGTGTATTACAATAAGATACTAAATCAAAATAAATCTAGGATGTAACAAGACTGATCTAAACTTGCCATAAATATTAGTATCGCGGTCATCAATAACCATTACACAAAGCCATCTTCATTATAATAACTGCAATATATTACTTCCTTATAAATATTTAGGGCTTCTTTTACAAAGCTTCGCTAACAATTCCTGTGTGGCAAATGAGAGGAAGCCCATTGAATTCCTATGTGCTTCTTCTCATTTGCCACATGGGAATCAATAGTACGGCATTGTTATCCTTGTCCTTTTGTGCTAGAACCACAAAACAACAGCATTTGCTTTCTCTTTGTACATGGCCATGGCAACATCATTTTATCACATGACAAGACTCCTGAGGCAGGCGCTTAAATTGGCACCGAAACACAGCAGCTGTGTCAAGGTGCTTGGTGTTTCTTATTAAAACCTGTAATTGTACATGCGTCTCCCTTGTTGTTTGGAAAGAGCCAGCCTACCCTACTCCTTCTTTTGCCTGTAAGAAGGCAGAACAGCAAGCAACAAGAAGCAGACCAACAGGATTGGAAGTAGGCCATGTATTCAATCAAATACCTGATGTGGCCTTGTTTTCACCCAACAGCAACATCAGGAGTAAATAAAAGTCATCATAAAGTTCATTAAAACATGCATCATGTTCTTTAAGGAATGCTAGTTCCTTATCCAAATTGTCTTTTACTTTATCTGCCTTTTTAGTGGCAGTCTGTATAATTAGGATCACCAGATGAAGGGAGCACATATTGAGAATTGTTTCCCATTTGACCATAAAATATCTTCATCATCGTTATACATTTTTGGTTCCTTGCTCATCCCTACCCTCTTGGGATCATTTTATTATGGCAATGAGTCTAATTCAGTGCAAACTAGTCTATTATTTAACTTGATCGCTTCTTCCCAGTGGTCAAGTTGGTTATCAAAATCAGAGCTCTTTTTGAAGAATGGTTCTTTTGATAATAATTCTTGTAATTGAGCCTCAGTGAAATTGAGGATGTTTCTCCGTGGAGAGCATGACACGATGCCTCACAGAAGATTGCAAACACACAAAGAGAGGCAATGATCTGCAAGCAGATAGAACAGCAAACAACAAAAAGCAAACCAACAAGTTTGGAAGTAAGCAATTTATTAAAACAAATATCCAATGTGGCCATGTTTCACCCAAAGGCTGCATTGGGGGTAAAGCTATTAAGCCAGATATATAAATTAAAAACAAACATGTAAACAATAGTAAAATTATAACTGGTTCCAAACGAGCCCTTATAAACCTTTACATACCTGGGAGCAGCTGTAAATCATGAGGTTGATCTCCGTAATAATAGATCTGCATTCCCCTTCTGAAATGGGAAATATACTTGTAGATTTTAGTGCCACTCTAGTCTTGCCCAAAATATGCCCAAACCATGCCCCCTTGCCAAATGCACCTAGTACTGATTTACACGTTAAAGCCCAGCTTTCCAAAATTGGGTTTCCTACGTTTATTCAAGATACATGTTTTACATGCTGATATTTACATGTATAAATCAATAATAGGGATTCAAAAATAAGGGCCTTAGTATCTCGTTAGTAGCAATTTGGTTCATTTCAGCGTGAATAATGACTTTGGTGAGGATGGTAAAATTAGTCCTTACCTGATCATTTTCTTTCCATTAGTCCTAGCAGGTCAATCCAGAGACTTGTGGGTTGTTCCCTTCTACCTGCAGATGGAGATAGAGAGAACTACAGAGGTTTGGTATATGTGATCACGTGCAGCTGCCAGAATCTCAGTATTGTCGATACCAAAGCAGTGGAATAAACAGATATCCCATTTAGAATTCCTCTCCTGTCGATACAAATGCCAATCAGACTTCTCAATCGCCTATGCGGGAGGATAAAACATCAAGAATGCTAGGAAATACGATTGAAAAACCAGTCTTTTTTTTTTTTAAGAAAAAAAAAAGAATCAAACACTAGAAGCAACCCTAAAAACTGAAATGAACAACTTTATCAAACATGTAGAAATATAATCGGGCGGGCCTCTGGATTGATCTGCTAGGACTAATGGAAAGAAAATGATCAGGTAAGGACTAGTTTTACCTTCCATAGCGTCCTGCAGATCAATCCAGAGACTTGTGGGATGTACGAAAGCAGTCCTCAAGTGGGGCGGGACAAATTTTATTCAATGGATTAGAACTGTACTCTGCGAAGGAAGTAGCCTGCACCCTGATAGAATGTGCTTTAAGTTGCAATGGAGCAAACTTTCCCCTAGCTATGTACGCTGATGAGATCACTTCTCTAAGCTACCGAGCTATTGTGGCTTTTGAAGCCATCTCACCTTTCTTTTGGCCTGCATGAAGAACAAAAAGCTGAGCAGAGCGACAGAAATCATTAGTGACTTCAAGATATTTGATTAGTATGTGCCTAACATTGGGGCATCGCAGTGCCTGAAACTCGGTGGGATAATCCTCTCATCCAAATGTTGGAAGGAAAGTGGCTGATTCAAATTAAACCGCAAAACCACCTTTGGAAGAAAGGATGGCACCGTCCTAATGGAAACCCCAGCCTCCATAAAGTGAAGGAAGAGGTCCTTGCATGAAAGGGTTTGTAGCTCTGAAATTTGCCTAGCTGAGGCAATAGCTACCAAAAATACTGACTTTAAAGTGAGATCTTTCAATGATAAAGAAGACAATGGTTCAAAAGGAGGTCTCTGCATAGCACGCAGAACCAGATTTAGGTTCCAATTAGGTAGGACAGGATTGAGAGGAGGGCGAAGATGGCTTACTTCTCGAAGAAAACGAACTATATCCGGATGAGAACCCAGAGAAGCTCCTGAAGCAGGCCAAAGCGGCCACCTGTACCTTCAACGAGGCTAGGGACAAAGATTTTTCCAAACCATCTTGCAAAAAAGTCAAAATAGAAGGTACCGTGGTTGAGGAACTTGAAAGCCCTGCCACTGAGCACCAAGACTCAAATGTGTGCCGAACCCGAGCATAGGAAGATTGCTTTCTTGCTTGTAACATAGTAGTAATCCTTCTGTCTGGGAACCCTTTCCATCGCAAGCGTGCCCTCTCAAGAGCTAAGCCGTAAGACCAAAGAAGGAGGGATCATCCATGAGGACGGGACCCAGACGTAATGCTGTCCATGTAAGAGGGTGCACGAATTAACCAGTCATCCAAATAAGGATGCACTTGAATGCCTTCCTTCCATAGGTAAGCTGCGACCACTACCATGACCTTAGAAAAGGTTCTTGGAGCTGTTGCAAGACCAAAGGGCATGGCCTGAAACTCATACACAAGTGCAGGCAGCATAAGAACCGCAGACCGATGCTTGAAGGTATAAAGCTGCGATCTTGAAAGATATTTTAAGAGAAGATTCCAATTTTCTATCCTGAGGATCCTTAAAAGCAGTACCTCCTTCCACAGGAAGGGTGGCCTTTTTTGTGACCGCTGTAATTAACGAGTCTACAGTCGGAAAACGTAAATTCACCGAGTCTTCTGATGGGAGCTAGTATAGCCATGCCATTGCATGAGCTACCCTAAGGCCATAATCAGGAGTATCCCATTGAGCTGAAATGAAAATCTTCATAGCTTCATGAATATGAAGAGTCTTATGTGGCCTCTTTGTACCACACATAATAGACTGAGTCACAGAGGGACCTCTTACTAAATCGGGAGAGGAAATGTCTAAAACTTCAAGAGAATGGATGATAAGCTCTGGGAGCTCTTCCTTTCTAAATAATCTGGCCGCTCTGGGGTCATCCCCTTCATCTGGAGGCAATTCCCCCTCCTTGAGAGGATCTGTGCATGCAGTAATGAAGGCCCCAGAGAAGGAGTCCTCTGCATCCTCCGAATCACCAGAAGCGCCATCAGACTCTTGGACAAAATCCAAACGCTGCCTCTTAGGGACGTGCGCTGGTGGGGGAGAATGAGATTTCTGAGAAGCAGAGTGGCCAGAAGAACCCTGCAGGTTTGTTGCTTCTTTCAATAAAAAAGCCTTATGCATAAAAATAACAAATTCTGGGGGAAAAAAGGAGCTGGTCTGTTAATAAAGCCCCTGCAGAATCTCCCATAGGCTCTAAAGGTGAATAACATGGCAGGATAACCCACTTCTGCAAGTCCAATACAGACTGGGGTGCTGTTTGCTGATCCAGGGAAAAAAATGAGGCCGCAGAAGCCCGCATCCCTGAGGAGACTGATTTTCCCGCCGAAAAGGCCTCCGGTGCTACATCTGTTTGAGGAGCGGGCTGCTCAGCTGATTCTGCTGGCATTGTCTGCGCGGTCCTCCGAGCACAAAAATCGCACATCCCAGACGCTGTTCACTGGTTCCCACACCGGGAACAGCATTTACCAGAATCGTACGGGTTAGACATTAGCCACGCCGGGATACAGAAGAGAAACTGCGCCAGACAAAGCTAAAAATAGCGCCGAAGAAAGCCGGTCCCCATTGACTCGTGTTTTTTTTTTTTTAAGACAGGAGAGGAAGACAAAAAAGCAAGCACTTCTCAGGCAACAGCGAGACTGGTGGAGGGAGGAAAGGGAGGGCCCCGGCACCACTGGGTGTACCCAATAAGCCATCTCAACCCCAAAACCAGGTTGCTACTACTCCCTGGGGAAGGGAAAGGAGCTGGTCAATTCAGAGCTGCACTGTACTTGTGACTTTCCACCTGCTAGAAAGAGAGAATACTGAGGTTCTGGCAGCTGCACGTGACCACATATACCAAACCTCTGTAGTTCTCTCTATCTCCACCTGCTGGTAGAGGGGCACAAGCCACAAGTCTCTGGATTGACCTGCAGGATGCTGTGGAAACTTAGATTCACCTAGAAATGATTTATTCCTGAGGTATTGCTTTCTGGCAGCTGATTATGGTCTGAACTCTGAAATAAGGGGATAGCTGAGGAGAGATAACATCTCTTAGGCTTGCTTTGATAAACTCCCTTTTTCTACTGGGAGAACTAATTCTGCAACTGGCAGTCCTTGAAATTAATGCAAGCCTAACCTTTGCTCATGAAAAGATCAAGCATTGTGTGCGATCTTGAAAATGAGTCTATGAATCCTGTTAGGATCTGCAAAGAGAAATACATTTTTTTTCTCTAGAACTGTTTCTATATGCGGTGCCCAACATTTAGGGAGGGCAATTTTTTAAAGCCATTTCTTAAGCAAAACAGTGCATTATCCACAGATACAACCTTGTATAAAATTCCATGCACTATAGGTGGGTAAAACGCTGCATGTCATGGCACTTGTGTGTAATTTTACCTTCTGTAGGGAAAGGAATTCTTGCACTAAATGATGAAGTAGATATAAAGGTATCTCAGAGACTGGGTGGAAAGAGGACAATCAATGGAACACAATGATAGAGAGGATCAAATTGGAGGAGCCGCTGTGTTTAGTTTAAATAATCCATTGCTGTTCTTATAATTTAAAAGCTTCTCCAATAGCCAGACACCCAATTTTGGGTGGGCCTGGACCCAAGATGGGTGGGCAGAAGAGTCTTGCCCCGTCCCACAGGTGATTTGGTCTCTCCTTCTCTCGCCTGCATGCCATATGGTCTCTCAAACATCCCCCCTCTCCCGTATACCTTTTAAATAGCAGATTTTCACCAGCAGCGAGCAGCAACTAATACACACTGCTCATGTTGGCCCCACACCCTTCCCTCTGATGCAACTTCCTGTTTCCACCTAGGCAGAAATACATCAGAGGGAAGGCTGTGGGGCCGGTGCGAGCAGTATGTATGTCACTGCTCACTGCAGGCGAAGATCTGCTACTTACAAGGTATGCAGGAGGGACACTTGTTGGGAGTTTTCGGCTGGTGGGGCTTGGGGATCCCTGCCAACCACATCATAGGTATGCTGCTACTGGGTAGGCCTGAACCCAAAGTGGGTGGGCCTGGGCCCACCCAAGCCCACCCTTGGCTACGCCACTATCTCCATATCGCTCCTCTCTGTTCCCAAATCAATACACTCCAATACCCTCCACCGAATATCTGCTTCTCTAGGATTCTTCTCCAGCCAATGAGGGACTAAGGGGACTTCCACTGCTTTACTTCATATCCTTGATTTGTGCTCTGTTAAATGAGTCTTTATCTGTCTAGATGTTCTACCAACAAAAATGAGCTTACAGGGGCACTCTCAGCGTGTATGAAAAATATGTGCCGACACCAGCGCAGGCCCTCTTTTGCCGCAGCTTAGTAAAAGGACCCCCATAGTTTGCTGTCAATTTCCACTTACAGTATATTTTATTTGTTTTCCATATTTATAACCTGCTTTAAACCAAAGCGGGGTACAGTAAAATGTATATAAAATCAATACATACAAAATAGTTGCCCATTTAACGCATTCAAAAACAATTTCCAGCTTTTAGGAGAACTAATCAAGAACAGGTCCAAGGGCATCCCTCTTAAAATGCCTTCAGAAAACAATAAGGGCCCGGTTGTCTACATAGTTAGTACACGCTAATGCTTAGCGTGTGGTAACAATGCTAATGCGCCTCTAGCGCGGCTTAGTAAACAGGGCCCTAAGTCTTTAAATATTTCTTAAATTATTTCTTAAATTGCCCCCCCCCCACATACTACTACTACTATTTATCATTTCTATAGCGCTACAAGGCATACGCAGCGCTGTACACCATACACAAAAAAGACAGTCCTTGCTCAAAGAGCTTACAATCTAGATAAGACAGGTAAACAGACAGAACGATGAAGGGTAAGGGAATAAATAGGTGAGCATAAAGGACAGGGCAAGTGAGTAGAGGTTAGGGGTCAAAAGCAGTGGTAAAGAGGTGGGCTTTAATTTTGGACTTAAAAACGGCTAAGGATGGGGCTAGACGCACGGGCTCGGGAAGTTTATTCCAGGTGTGAGGTGCAGCAAGACAAAAGGAACGGAGTCTAGAATTAGCAGTAGAGGAGAAGGGGACGGATAAGAGAGATTTATCTACAGAACGGAGTACCAGAGGGGGGGCGTAGGGAGAGACGAGAGTGGAGAGGTACTGGGGAGCGGCAGAGTGAATACACTTATAGGTTAATAAGAGAAGCTTGAACTGAATACGGAAACGGATAGGGAGCCAGTGAAGTGACTTAAGGAGGGGGCTAATATGAGCATAGCGACTTTGGCGGAAAATGAGTCGCGCAGCAGAGTTTTGGACTGATTGAAGAGGAGAGAGATGGCTAAGAGGGAGGCCGATGAGAAGCATGTTACAATAATCAAGACGAGAGGTGATAAGAGTGTGGATAATGTTGGAATAATGTATTGTATTTAACATGCATTGCCTGTCAGCAATGTTTTTTCTCTGTGATTACTCTGTGACCTCTGATGTGAATTGCCTAGAGAGGTCACACCCATGCAACTTCCTGTGGGTGTGATTAGGCACTGCACATGGAGCTCATGGTCTCTCCTAACCTGAGGATCTATGGTGTGAGCATCCATTACCATCTAAGCACATGGAAAGAGCTGATAATCCAAATGTATAGTATTATGTATATATAAGCCTGTCTGAATATAATCTAACTACAAACTGTGAGTAAACAGATGTTTTGTTACTTCAACTTTAAAGTGACTCAGCAGTGAATTATTCTGGGGTGTATGTGAGAGAGATGAAGAAAAGAAATTAACATTTCTAAAGCTGAAGCTGTGTGTATAAAATCTGCTAATTATTTACTACAAATAATCCAACAGATAAGGGTTCCGGCAGAGTGCTCAGAGATGAAGGGACGGATTTTGCTAATGTTATAGAGAAAGAAACAACAGGTTTTGGCAATCTGTTGAATATGAGCGGAGAAGGAGAGAGAGGAGTCAAAGTTGACCCTAGGTTATGAGCTGATGAGACAGGGAGAATGAGAGTGCCATCCATAGAAATAGAGAAAGGGGGGAGAGGGGAGGTAGGTCTAAGGGGAAAGATGAGAAGCTCGGTTTTGGCCATGCTAAGTTTTAGATGACGTTGAGACATCCAGTTTGTTTGTATTTATTTATTTATTTACTTATTTATAACTTATTTATAACATTTAGATCCCAGATTAAACATGAATTAGGTTGAAACCTGGTTTGGGGGGACATAGGCAGAGTAGTAAGAGTAGTAATTTGTTATAAATTATAATCAGTGTGTCATTCTGAGGGGCTGAATGAGGTTGAAACCTAGCTTGGGGATGTGTGTGTGGGAGCATTGACCCCTCCCCCCCCCCCCCCCCCCCCCCCCCACACACACACACACAAACTACATGACTGTAAGGGGAAAAGGATATGTAAAAGATAATGTTGTGGGAGGGTGAGGGGGTACTGCCCTCCCCCCCCCCCCCAAATGATCTGGAAGAGAAAATGAGAGAGATTATTTATCCTAGTGTGTTTTATATTTTAGGGGTTATGAGTGGGAATTGTCTTCCCTGGTGTGGTGGGAATTGGTTCAGTGGGAATTGTCCAGATGTGATTTGGTGGGTGGGAACTGTCCGGTGGGAATTCTACAGGTGGGAACTGACCTAGAACCCTTTTTTATCAAGAAATGGTTTTGAAGATTATGCATCCTCACCACCCCCCACCACCCATATGTTGAAGATTGTGCTACATAAATGTTATCTTGGCCAGCAGACTATTTGAAATGGTACTAACCTTGGAAAATCAGAACCTTGTGATCAATAGTATTGCTGTTTGAATTAGTAAGGATTTTTTTATGGCTTTAAAATAGAAGAATCTCATTATTATGTTAAACTGCTTTCTATAAGTGGTAGGCCTTATGGTTGATTGAAAGGAATATTATCTTTAGGCAGTCTGCTTAGCAAGGAAAGGGAGGAATTAAACTGAAGCAGCCAAGCTAAGCAAGAAAAATACAATAAAATTGTATATCCCTGGAGATCATAAAAGAGGGATGTATTTTTAGTGATCTTTATAGGAAGCCATATTTATACATGACAGGAAAATCACTCTGGTCAGTAGTTAGGATCCCATGACTGACAAGTATTTCCTTCATGTGGAACATATCCTCTTTCTCCTATGACCTTGACTATCCATTTAACATAAAATAAATTCTGACTTAAAACAAAAGGAAATTATCAAAGTATCACTGTGAACCCTTTTTTGTGATCTCGATTCATCTTCAGCTCATGTAACGTTAATATTTGTAAGCCACTAATCCTTTAACTTATTATTCTCATCATTTTGCTTCTTTGGCCCCTACTTCATAATAAACATTTGCAGACCTCAATTAACTTAACCAGTCAGATCGGTTCGTTCAAATCCTCAGCACACAACAGCCCAAGCAGTTGAATTGTTATTCCTAGACCAGTGGTTCCCAAACCTGATCCTAGAGGCACCCCAGCCAATCAGGTTTTCAAGATATCCACAATGAATATTCATGAGAGAGATTTGCATACAGTGGAGGCAGTGCATACAAATCTCTCTCATGAATATTCATTGTGGATATCCTAAAACCCTGACTGGCTGGGGTGCCTCCAGAACCAAGTTTGGGAACCACTGTCCTAGACTATTTACTGTAAGTGAATGTTGGCAGCAAACGGTGTTCCTGCTTATGCAGAGTCAAACGGCAGAACGCTCAGATGTTCCAGTTTGTTACGCTCCGTAAAGGGAAGAAATAGTCTAGTTGTCCTGTGGAATAAAAATCTAAACTCACAGAAAAATACAGTGCTAGTCTTGGTCTTTGTTCTAATCTTTACCTTCTGGAAGCTATCAGGTTGGACAGGACACGTGATGCACTTTAGAAATCGGTAAAGCAGACCAAAAAAAGAGGCAGTAAGTGTCTTGCAGCAAAAGAACAGAGCAACACCAAAGCAGACACTGTGAAGTCCAAAAGAGTCTTCAAACGAATCCCAACGTGGCCACATTTCGCCAAATAGGCTTCATCAGGGGTAAACATAAACAACTAACCAGGGACACACAAGATTTACCCTGGCAGAGAGCAGAACAACAGCTTCTGGATCCTCAGAAGCTTAGCAAAGATTGGGTGGCAGCGCCAGTGGTTAGGAGGCAGGGCTAGAGCTGGGCAGATTTCTATGGTCTGTGCCTTGAAAATGGCAGAGTCCAAGAAAACAGCAAGGCAGACGATCCGCAAACTCCAAGATGGAAAATAACAAAGCAGATCAGCGGAAAATCAAAATGGACTTTATTAATAAAATGATATCTAGAGTAAAATGCCCGACACAGGGCCGTGTTTCGCCCAGCAGGGGGCTGTGTCAGGGGCTACTCAATGATCCTTATTATCAATGCTTATGACTGTGCATACCAGTTAACGTAAATGTACAGGAAACAAACAGCGTATCCTCTCAAGCACAAGGTGAAAAAAACCACACAAACTAAATGACTTAAATGGATGATGACATGCAGAAGCTGTCATACACCCTTGTGTCTTAGTAATGGCATGACTGTTTCTGCCCAAGACAGAGTCCTTGAAGCAAACTGTCAAACGAGTCCGAAAAGAAAGTCTTCTAGAACCGTTGACCTTGGCTGATTTGGTTATTCCTCCGGAATACACAAAGACTCTCAGCGGGGAGACTTTCCTCGTTAAGAATTCAGATTTGGCTCAGAAAAAGTCCTGCTGTTTATGATGGTCGCCATACTGAGACCTGTATCTTGCTGTAATTTTTTCCTACACAATTACACTGATTTTTGCATCAGTATCCTGTCTCTGCTTTTGTTTAGACCAGTTTATTTATTTATTTAACACATTTATACCCCACATTTTCCCATTTAGTTGCAGGCTCAATGTGGCTTACACAATGTCGAAAAATTAAAATGCAAATAGACAATATAATAGTAATCCTGTAAGTAACTTGAATATAAAGCAACAGATGTAATAAAAAAGTACAGTAATGGTCCATTAATTTTGCTATTACATAAGAAGTAGTAAATTAAGTTGGGTCTGAGGGGTAAGCCTTCTCAAACAGTGTGGTTTTCAGTGACTTCCTGAAGTTGAGATGGTTATGAATTGATCTGACGGTTTTAGGCAACGCATTCCATAGTTTTGTACCTATATAAGAAAAGCTGGATGCATTAGTTGAACCATTAGACCGTTGTACCATTGAAACAATTGTCTTTTAGGCCAACTGACCTATCAGCCGTCGTGTATTTTAGACCAATTGTCCATTAGACAAACTGTCATTAGACCAATTGTCAGGGACCCCTGAGGAGAATTAAGCTATCAAACTGAATAGAGTTCTATAACATGTGGGGTATAAATGTGTTAAATAAATGTGTTAAATTAATAAATCAACCAACCAAAGTCTTCATATTATGCATTCATGGGCGGATGCTTTTCGACTGAAACTTAATGCAGAAAAAACCCAATGCCTAATACTCACCTCTCAACATAACAAGAACAAATTCACAACCATTAACACATCAAACCTGAACCTTCCAATTTCGGAAACCCTAAAAATTCTTGGAGTTACCATCGATCGACACCTAACACTGGAAAGCCACGTGAAAAATACAACTAAGAAGATGTTCCACTCTATGTGGAAATTAAAGAGAGTAGGACAGTTCTTCCCAAGGACTGTTTTCCATAGCCTGGTACAATCAATGGTGCTCAGTCATCTAGATTACTGCAACGCACTCTACGCCGGCTGCAAAGAGCAAATAATCAAGAAACTTCAGACAGCCCAGAACACTGCAGCTAGACTCATATTTGGCAAAACAAAATACGAAAGTGCTAAGCCCTTACGAGAAAAACTGCACTGGCCCCCACTCAAAGAATGCATCACGTTCAAAATTTGCTCCCTAGTTCACAAAATCATTCACGGAGATGCACCAGCCTACATGTCAGACCTTATAGACTTACCACCCAGGAATGCCAAAAGATCATCCTGAACATTCCTTGATCTGCACTTCCCTAACTGCAAAGGTCTAAAATACAAATTAATGCACGCGTCAAACTTTACCTATTTAAGCACACAGTTATGGAACGCACTGCTGCGCAACCTAAAAATGATCTACGAACTAATGAACTTCTGCAAACTACTGAAGACCCATCTCTTTAACAAGGCTTACCACAAAGATCAACCAATATGAATATACACAACTCCTCCACACACATTCAGAATTATCTTATAATACTTGCTTATAATACTACTATCATGTCTTATCTTTATCATGTTACCAAAGATTCTTCTGTAACACTAAATCAGGGGCGTAGCCAGACACCCAATTTTGGGTGGGCTTGGGCCCAAGATGGGTGAGCAGAAGAACTCCGCCCTGTCCCACGAGTGATTTAGTCTTCCCTCTCTTGCCTGCATACTATATGGTCTCTCAAACATCCCCCTCCCCCCGCATACCTTTTAAATAGCAGATTTTCACTGGCAACAAGCAACTGTTTATGCTGGCCCCACAGCCTTCCCTCTGATGTATTTCCACATAGTCGGGAATACATCAGAGGGAAGGCTGTGGGGTCAGTGTGAACAGTATGTATCAGTCGCTGCTTGCTGCAGGTGAAGGTCTACTATTTACAAGGTATGCAGGAGGGACAGTTGTTGGGAGTTTTTGGTTGGTGGGGCTTGGTCTCCCTGCCAACCACATCATAGGTATGCTGCTACTGGGTGGGCCTGAACCCAAAGTGGGTGGGCCTGGGCCCACCAGGACCCACCCTTGGCTACGCCACTGCACTAAATGTCTATTTTCTAACATATTTCCACCACTCATGATATATTGTAAGCCACATTGAGCCTGCAAAGAGGTGGGAAAATGTGGGATACAAATGCAATAAATAAATAAATAAATAAATAAAAGTGTCCTGAAAAAGAAAGGTTTTCAGACTTGAACTTTGTTAATGATGGTTCTAATCATAATTGAACTGGAACAGCATTCTACAAACTGGGATTGACCTCACTAAGGGGTCCTTTTACAAAGCCATGGTAAAAGTGGCCTGAGGTAGTATGGACGTGTCTTTTAGGTATGCACTGGGCCATTTTTTTTTTAACAGGGCTGGGAAAAGGCTGTTTTTTTAATGGGTCCAGAAATGGACCTGCGCTAATATTAAAACTACTGTGCGCATATTTACGGCCTGAGCCCTTACCACCACCCATTGACCTAGCAGTAAGGGCTCATACGCTATCTACGCACCAACGTGGGTGCGCTGCTGGTTACCGCCGGGAACGTCGTCCCCCCTGCGGTGGACAATAAAACATTTTTTTACTACCGCAGGATTTGGCATTGCCAAACTTGGAATTACCACCTGGCACACGCGCTACCCCGGCAGTAGTGCCAATTGGGCGTGCAGGACCCATGTGTTAGCCCTCTTGCACCTTTGTAAAAGGACCCCTAAAACTTTTACTTTGAATATAGTCATATTTAATATACAGTAATACCTCGGTTTTCGTTGACTTCGGTTATCGTCGATTTTGGTTTTCGTTGATTTTTTCCATGAAAAATTTGTCTTGGATTTCGTCGGTTGTCTCGGATTTTGTCAGCATGCCCACGTGACCTCGCTGCTACTTTTGCAAAAACAAGGGCAACCCACGCGTTCTCCTGCTCAGGTTGGCGTTGTTTCTCGTTGTGTGAGCATCACCCCGCGCGTCTAGCCAAACAATTCCATATGGAAATAATTGCTTCGGTTTTTGTTGGTTTCGGATTTCGCCGATTGTTTTCGGACGGATTATCGACAAAAACCGAGGTATCACTGTACCTAAATGAGGGGTTCACTAGTAACTGCTCTTGGCTTGATTTAAGTGTCCTGCTAGGAGATATGAAATCGATAAATATGACAAAAAGAGTGGACAAACAATTTGTTGAATTTTGTAAACAACTAACAGCATTTTATACTTGGAGGTCCTTTTACTAAGGCACACCTAAAAGTGACCTGCGCTGGTGTAGGTGTGTGTTTTGGACGAGCACAGATCCATTTCCTCAGTGCGAGTGAAACAAAAGGCTTTTTTTTTTGGTGCCGGAAAATGGTTGTGCTGAAAAATTAAAACCAGCGTCCTGTGACCTTACTGCTACCCATTGACTCAGCGATAAGGTCTCATGCGCTAACTGGGCGATAAGCAGCCAGTGCGTGTTGTAACCAGGTACCTCTAAGTGCAGCCAAGGATAGAACAATCTCCTCCAGCCACAGGCTCCCGGTACTGTCAAGAAATAAATGTCCACCAGCAACTTCACTCTTAAGGACTTTATTGCATGCAGGTTTCTAGTAGACCTGATACACAGTTCCAACAGCAGCATTCACCTTCAATCTTAAACACATGTAAGCCACCTGAAAATGTCTGGCAAATAGTCCCATTTAAGCAGTAGGCTATCAGTACATATCAGGATTCAATACAGGCTCACAGTCAGCTCCAGTCTGGGCTCTTTATCCACTGCACAATAAGCAGTAGTTCAATTCCAAATAGAAGCAGTTCATTCAATTCATCATCACAGTTAAATCACAAAGCAGCAGTTTCTACCTTCTACTATCTTTACCTTCAGGAGAGTTCAATACTTTAGGGACTCCTCATACCCAAGGGATTTCACCCTGCATCAGCTTCACTGGTAAATTCAATACTTTAGGGACCTCCATTACCCCAACCCCCGCCAGCCAAGGTGCTCTTCTTCCAGCACAAGGCTTCGTTCTGTTTCTGTGAGTCAGACTCACAGAAACAGAATGAAGCCTTGCGCTGGAAGAAGAGGACCTTGGCTGACGGAGGTTGGGGTCCCTTGCCATCAAAGGTAGGCGACGGCGGGGGAGGGTTGGCGGCGGGAGGGGGCGTCGAGAGGGTCATCAGCAGTGGGGGGTCAAAGTTGTTGGTGGGGGGGGTCAAAGTTGTTGCTGGTGGCGACAGCGGCGGGGGGGGGTCTAAAAGGTGCCCCCTCTCCTCGGGCTCTGACCCCCCTCCCGCCGAAGTCTGGCTACGCCCCTGCCTTGGACAGATGTTGAGCTGCAGAAGAAAGGTGGAATTTAAAGGGAGAACAACATGTGATAGAAAAAGTAACAAAACAAGTATAACAAGAGGTTTTAAAAAGCTATACAGAAGTTTCCCCTGGCTCCTAAGAATTGTAGCTGGTAGCTAGGTATTCTTAACATTTTTCTGCCCCTGGGAATGCACACTTTGAAACTCATCTTGCACCGGGTCAATATTCACTGCATTAATCTAAAGCAGAACTATCTTTGGAGACCCCATACTGTAAAGCTTGCTCTGGCTTCAAGCAGTGGTTCATTATTTGCTTTTTATGTTCTGCTGTACTTTATAGAGAAAGCCAAATGCAAAAGTAATGTGATGTATCTGTGTGAATCTTTCTCCCATCGATTGTACTGCTGTGTCATGCATATTTCAAAATATAGCACAGAAATAAAGAGACATTCACAATACAGCTTTCTAAGGTGGTAAGCTATCACTTATTATGACATGTACATTATGACATAATTGTCTAGTGCCAACTAGAACAACCATTGAAAACCCTATGAACAGAATCTGTACAGCAAACCTTCTACCTCTATACCAATAAAGTATTAACTCCCAGGACTAAAAGAGTAACAATCCTACCTAGTAAAAGATAGCAATGTAAGCAGTGCATTTTTTCTAGCATAAAAGGTGCCGGTACTCAAATGACAAGCCACCTTTCAGGGGTGGGATGATTACTGAGGGACCCACCCCACAATAGCCAGGTCCCCTGCAACCAGTCACAGAATCTATGACAAGGCAGAATTGGTGTGTAGGGCTTGAGATCTTTCATTAAAACTTTGGGACCATGGGTCAATTTTAGCACACAATGAAAAAGGTGTCGGTACTCAGTACCCCCTCAAAAAAGCCCTGAATGTAAGTATTACAAAGGGAACGCTAATGCACCTACTAAAAAAATAAAATGAAATAACAGAACAAGATAGACTGCTATAGATCTATTGAGTCCCCATTTAGAGTACTGTGTACAGTTCATAAGAACATAAGCGTTGCCATACTGGGACAGACTGAAGATCCATCAAGCCCAGTATCATGTTTCCAACAGTGGCCAATCCAGGTCACAAGTAAGATTTTATACCGCCTATCCTAGATATACTGTGAAAAATAAGTGGCTTTCTACTTTAACGTTCATAAGACGCAACAAGGAAACTCAAAGTAGAAACATTTGCACGCATATCATAATCGGTAATAATAAGGGGGAAGTCTCATATAGAGGGGCATAATTGAACAAAAACGTCTATCTCCATGGGCGTTTATCTCCGAGAACGGGTCCGTGAAGGGGCGGACTGAACCGTATTTTCGAAAAAAATAGACGTCCATGTTTTATTCGACAATTTGTGAGCTGGGCGTTTTTGTTTTTCAGTGATAATGGAAAATGAAAGCGCCCAGCTCAAAAACGAATAAATCCAAGGCATTTGTTCGTGGGAGGGGCCAGGAGTCGTAGTGCACTGGTCCCCCTCACATGCCAGGACACCAACCGGGCACCCTAGGGGGCACTTTTACAAAAACAAAAAAAAGGTAAAAGAGCTCCCAGGTGCATAGCACCCTTCCCTTGGGTGTTGAGCCCCCAAAATCCCCCTCAAAACCCACCGCCCACAAGTCTACACCATTACTATAGTCCTAAGGGGTGAAGGGGGGCACCTACATGTGGGTACAGTGGGTTTGGGGGGCGGTTTGGAGGGCTCCCATTTACCAGCACAAGTGTAACAGGTGGGGGGGGATGGGCCTGGGTCCACCTGCCTGAAGGCCACTGCACCCCCTAATAACTGCTCCAGTGACCTGCATACTGCTGCCAGGGAGGTGGGTATGACATTTGAGGGTGAAAATAAAAAGTTGTGAAACGGCATATTTTGTGGTGGGAGGGGTTTGTGACCACTGGGGGAGTCAGGGGAGGTCATCCCCGATTCCCTCCAGTGGTCATCTGGTCATTTAGGGCACTTTTTGGGGCCTTATTTGTGGAAAAACAGGGTCCAGGAAAAGTGCCCTAAATTCTTGCTAAAAACGCATATTTTTCTTCCATTATCGGCGAAAGGCGCCCATCTCTGATCGCCCGATAACCACGCCGCAGTTCCGCCTTCACCACGCCTTCGACACGCCCCCATCAACTTTGTCCGTATCCGCGACGGAGTGCAGTTGAAAACGTCCAAATTCGGCTTTCGATTATACTGCTTTATTCGTTTTTGTGAGATAAACGTCTATCTCCCGATTTGGGTCGCAATATAGGCGTTTTTCTTTTTCAATTATAAGCTGGATAGTCACTTCAGGCTCACACACTGGCGTGTTTCTTTTTGCCTTATTCTCGTGACGTGGTATTAATCATTGACAACCCCCTACCATCCGTATTTTTATTTACAATGCCTTGTGATTAAGTGCAATGTGCAAAATATGTGGAAGATACCAATTAAAAATTCTGTTGTAGCCCCAAATTTAAGAGTTACAACACTTATCTGTTCTTAGATGCAATGGATATAATAGAGCGTCCAGGAGCCTTAATGTCACGACAGGGCCTGTTTCGCGCTGTTGCTTTTTCAAGGGACGATCGGCTTTCTTCTTCCTGAAACGCAGCCAGCAAAAACAGGGGTCCGGATGAAATTTTTTGGGGGGCCCAGGTCCCCGTGGCCCCACCTAGCTATGCCACTGGTTCAAGGTGAATTACATTCAAGTACAGCAGGTCGTTCCCTGCCCTTGTAGGGCTCCCAATCTAAGTTCATACCTGAAGTTATGGAGAGTTAAGTGACCTGCCCAAGCTGACAAGGCTCTGCAGTTGGATTTATGATGATAGTAATGATGCTCATAATCCTCCAACTCCCTTATATAGGTTCAAATCAGATAGCATCAAATTACAGTTTAAATTTGACAAAATAACGAATAGAATAAAAGAGCTATAAAAGCAGTATAAATAAACCACCTTAATAAAGAAATTTTTTAAATAAGTAGGCTTTCAATTGTTTCCGAAATAGTAGATAAGAAGAGATCATTCTGAGATCTTTCTGCCTTGCCTCACCCCATGCTTGGAATAAACTCCCTGAGCCCATACGCCAGGCCCCCTCCCTGCCCATCTTCAAATCCTTGCTCAAAGCCCATCGCTTCAATGTCGCCTTCGGCACCTAACCACCTACCTCTATTCAGGAAATCTAGACTGCCCCAACTTGACATTTCGTCCTTTAGATTGTAAGCTCCTTCGAGCAGGGACTGTCCTTCTTTGTTAAACTGTACAGTGCTGCGTAACCCTAGTAGCGCTCTAGAAATGTTAAGTAGTAGTAGTAGTAGAAGCCTGCCCTTGCAGATCAGCAACGCGGCCGCGCAGGCTTCTGTTTCTGTGAGTCTGACATCCTGCACGTATGTGCAGGATGTCAGACTCACAGAAACAGAAGCCTGCGCGGCCGCGTTGCTGATCTGCAAGGGCAGGCTTCTACATGGAATGTTGCTAGTGGAATAGCAACATTAAGATTCCATGTAGAATCTCAAACAGTAGCAACATTCCAGAATCTCAAATAGTAGTAACTGCAACATTCCATGTAGAATCTCAAATAGTAGCAACAGAATCTCCAATAGTAGCAACATTCCATTTAAAATCATTCCTATGTGTCCTATCTGTCCTACCCTTATTCCTTACTTGTCCTGTCGTCTGTCCTGATTTAGATTGTAAGCTCCTTCGAGCAGGGACTGTCCTTCTTTGTTAAACTGTACAGTGCTGCGTAACCCTAGTAGCGCTCTAGAAATGTTAAGTAGTAGTAGTAGTAGATCAGCAGATAAAGAATACCACATAGAAACTGCTAGGAAATGAAGTCAATAAAGACTTTTTATATTTAACTTTTACAAAAGATGGCTGGGGATGATGAAGGAGACAGTAGAAAAGAGAATAAAGAAAATAAGTATTCTGGAAATGTACCTCTAAACATCTTATAAACTCAACCTGACAATTGGAAAGTAATACATGCTTTAATAGCAAGCCAGTGATGTTTTATCAACATGTGCGTAACATGATGTGACCTCTTCTGTCCCAGAATCAACTTAGCTGCACTATTCTGAATCACTTGTAATCTTGAAATCAAAGAAGCAGAAAGGAGACAATATAAACCATGACAGTAATCCAGTTTAGATAGCATCACCACCTGAGCCAGAATTGAAAAATGCTTTACCTCAAAAGAGGAATGAAGTTTTTCTAAGACAATACAGTTTATAAAAATTGGATTTAATAAATGAGTCAATATGAGCCTTCAAAGGTAGAGATATATTCAGATAAATACCAAATATCCTTGATACATGGTCAACCTTCAATATATGCCCATCATGAAAAGACAGATGGAGAATTTAATCCACTATAAAATAGTCATTACTCAATATCAAAAATAGTGGCCGCTTAATAACGTCACTTAGAAATCAATCAATTCAGAGGAAAAAGAGTCTCAGTCACTGCTGGACAAATTTATTTTAGGAGAAGTGAATATCACCAACCCCTTCCAGCTACTTTCAATCACTGGCTCAGAAAAAACCTCTGAAACATGTACTTTCATATATCTTTTCACGTTTTACTTTTTTGCACTATATTACTTTATGATTTATATTCTTTGTTTTATGCTTTATATATTTTTTCTGTACACAGTGTTTCTTCAGATCCCTGCAGCTGCGTCCACCGAAACACGGACCCGTGTCGGGTCATTTCTCTAGTGCCTTTAGTTAAAGAACCTTTGAACATTCTCTCCCAGACTGGAAGTCAGGTTGTAGCCCTCTTCTCCTGTGTGGCTTTGTCCCTATAACAGCCATGCCCCCTGAAACCGGCCACCAACGCTATGAAAAGGCAGCCTGGAAAATATTACACCAGTCCTTTCAGCCTCCTGTTGGGAAAAGAGAACAAGCCACTGCTAGAAATTCCCACACATAAACCCCCTTATTCTATAAAAGTCGCCAAAAATTGTGCGTGCCGCGTTGTTGTAGAATACAGGGGATACATTCCCAATTTAAGCACATACATTTGCGGCACATTTCAGTTGGTGCAAATGGCCGCACCTGAAGTTAGGTGTGATTCCCAGGCATAAGGGCTGCTCTATAAACCGTGCCTACCGTGCCTAACTTTAACCAAGGTATCGGCCTGCTTATCCGACATTGCTGCATGGATGTCCAACCGCCACCTGAAACTGAACATGTCCAAGACCGAGCTTATCGTCTTTCCACCAAAACCCACTTCTCCTCTTCCTCCACTCTCTATCTCAGTTGATGCACCCCCATCCTCCCCGTTTCATCTGCCCGCAACCTCGGAGTCATCATCGACTCCTCCCTCTCCTTCTCTGCGCATATCCAGCAAATAGCCAAGACCTGTCGCTTCTTTCTCTTTAACATCAGCAAAATTCGCCCTTTCCTCTCGGAGCACACCACCCGTACTCTCGTCCATGCTCTCATTACCTCTCGCCTTGACTACTGCAACCTACCCCTTACTGGCCTCCCACTTAGCCATCTATCCCCCCTTCAATCTGTTCAGAACTCTGCTGCACGACTTATATTCAGGGTCGTCAAGTCGCAGGAGGAATGTGAACGATTACAGGAGGACCTTGCGAGACTGGGAGAATGGGCGTGCAAGTGGCAGATGAAGTTCAATGTTGACAAGTGCAAAGTGATGCATGTGGGTAAGAGGAACCCGAATTATAGCTACGTCTTGCAAGGTTCCACGTTAGGAGTTACGGATCAAGAAAGGGATCTGGGTGTCGTCGTCGATGATACGCTGAAACCTTCTGCTCAGTGTGCTGCTGCGGCTAGGAAAGCGAATAGAATGTTGGGTGTTATTAGGAAGGGTATGGAGTCCAGGTGTGCGGATGTTATAATGCCGTTGTATCGCTCCATGGTGCGACCGCACCTGGAGTATTGTGTTCAGTACTGGTCTCCGTATCTCAAAAAAGATATAGTAGAATTGGAAAAGGTACAGCGAAGGGCGACGAAAATGATAGTGGGGATGGGACGACTTTCCTATGAAGAGAGGCTGAGAAGGCTAGGGCTTTTCAGCTTGGAGAAGAGACGGCTGAGGGGAGATATGATAGAAGTGTATAAAATAATGAGTGGAATGGATCGGGTGGATGTGAAGCGACTGTTCACGCTATCCAAAAATACTAGGACTAGAGGGCATGAGTTGAAGCTACAGTGTGGTAAATTTAAAACGAATCGGAGAAAATTTTTCTTCACCCAACGTGTAATTAGACTCTGGAATTCATTGCCGGAGAACGTGGTACGGGCGGTTAGCTTGACGGAGTTTAAAAAGGGGTTAGATAGATTCCTAAAGGACAAGTCCATAGACCGCTATTAAATGGACTTGGAAAAATTCCGCATTTTTAGGTATAACTTGTCTGGAATGTTTTTACGTTTGGGGAGCGTGCCAGGTGCCCTTGACCTGGATTGGCCACTGTCGGTGACAGGATGCTGGGCTAGATGGACCTTTGGTCTTTCCCAGTATGGCACTACTTATGTACTTATGTACTGAACCGATATACTCATATCACCCCTCTCCTCAGGTCACTTCACTGGCTTTCAATCAGATACCACATACAGTTCAAGCTTCTCCTTCTTACCTACAAATGCACTCAGTCTGCAGCCCCTAATTACCTCTCTACCCTCATTTCCCCTTACATTCCCGCCCGTAACCTCCGCTCACAGGACAAATCCCTCCTCTCAGTACCCTTCTCCACCACCGCCAACTCCAGGCTCTGCTCATTCTGCCTCGCCTCACCCTATGCTTGGAATAGACTTCCTGAGCCCTTACGCCAAGCCCCCTCCCTACCCAACTTCAAATCCTTGCTCAAAGCCCACCTCTTCAGTGTTGCTTTCGGCACTTAACCTTTATACCTTTCAGGAAATCTAGACTGCCCCTATTTGACTGACTGTACATTTGTCCTTTAGATTGTAAGCTCCTTTGAGCAGGGACTGTCCTTCTATGTTAAATTGTACAGCGCTGCGTAACCCTAGTAGCGCTTTAGAAATGTCAAGTAGTAGTAACCGCGGCTTATATAATAGTACTTTCTTTCTGCGCCAACTATAGAACTCACCCCAAAGTACATGCTCACAAAGTGCCTCACTTTGGTCACATATATAAAACATTGGTAGAGCCTGTTAATAGTAACATAGTAACACAGTAGATGACGGCAGAAAAAGACCTGCACGGTCCATCCAGTCTGCCCAACAAGATAAACTCATTTGTGTGTACCTTACCTTGATTTGATCCTGTCTTTTTCAGGGCACAGACCTTATAAGTCTGCCCAGCACTATTCCCCGCCTCCCATCCACCAGTCCTGCCTCCCATCACCGGCTCTGGCACAGACCGTATAAGTCTGCCCTCCATTATCCTCGCCTCCGAACCACCAACCCCTCTTCCCCCCCACCTGGACTGTTGTTTGTTTGTTTGTTTGATTGATGCAGACCATGATATTTTGATTTTTTTTGGAAAAACAAGCAAAACATGCTGGCCACAACTAGCAAAATTTGCATAGGGGATCCTGTACAACCTGCTACCTGCACATCTCCTAAGAAGACGTTTTCTATTGTAAGAAGGACTGTGGAAGACAGGAGAACTAGACTGAATCCTGAGATTGTTAATGACTTATTCATCCACAGATTAAAAAATCATAACAGTGCTTCATAGGGTATATTTCTCCCCCTCTAGGGCATACAGAACAGGTTGTATTTTGTACCCCTGGGCATTGGGGTAGTAGAAGTCAGCTATTGTTGGGGTTGGAAGGGTAGAGGGTGGTGGGGCTATTATAGTTGCTCGTTGTTATTATTGTTTTCTATTTGTGACTTATAAACAACAGTTGTACAGTATGTTGTTCCTTTTTATACTTTAATAAAAAGATTTAAATATAAAATCATAAGTGTTTGAGGCTTCTGCAGATGAGGACAGAGCCCATGGGAATGGGGCGGGGACGGGGACAGAACTGCAGGGATGGGGCAGGGATGGAAACAGGGCCTGCGGGGATAGAACGGGGACGGAAAGAGAACCTGCGGAGATGGGGTGGGGACGGACACAGAACCCACGGGGACGGGGACAAACTTTGTTCCTGTGTCATTCTCTATTACAAAGTTTCATATGTTACTATAAAAATTTGTAAGTCTAAGTGCTTTGACAATATGCCTGTAAGACAAGTCATAAATGAATAGGCACAAATGAATGTGTATGAAATAAATAAATAAATAAATAGATAAATATGTATAGAATAATTACAAGGTTTTTTGATCAGTGATAATATCCAAGCCCCAGTAAAGGGTGCTGAGTCAAATCTGCATCTGGGCATTTGAGGTCTTTTCCTTGTATTTATTTAATCAGACAGTTCACTTTATTTTCACTGGGTTGTACAATGGGTGACATTGGAGGGGCATAATTGAACGAAAACTTCTATCTCCATGGGCATTTATCTCCGAGAACGGGTCCGTGAAGGGGCGGACCGAACCGTATTTTTGAAAAAAAATAGACGTCCATGTTTTATTCGACAATTTGTGAGCTGGGCGTTTTTGTTTTTCAGCGATAATGGAAAATGAAAGCGCCCAGCTCAAAAACGAATAAATCCAAGGCATTTGTTCGTGGGAGGGGCCAGGAGTCGTAGTGCACTGGTCCCCCCTCACATGCCAGGACACCAACCGGGCACCCTAGGGGGCACTTTTACAAAAACAAAAAAAAAGGTAAAAGAGGTCCCAGGTGCATAGCACCCTTCCCTTGGGTGTTGAGCCCCCAAAATCCCCCTCAAAACCCACCGCCCACAAGTCTACACCATTACTATAGCCCCAAGGGGTGAAGGGGGGCACCTACATGTGGGTACAGTGGGTTTGGGGGGCGGTTTGGAGGGCTCCCATTTACCAGCACAAGTGTAACAGGTGGGGGGGGATGGGCCTGGGTCCACCTGCCTGAAGTCCACTGCACCCCCTAATAACTGCTCCAGTGACCTGCATACTGCTGCCAGGGAGGTGGGTATGACATTTGAGGGTGAAAATAAAAAGTTGTGAAACGGCATATTTTGTGGTGGGAGGGGGTTTGTGACCACTGGGGGAGTCAGGGGAGGTCATCCCCGATTCCCTCCAGTGGTCATCTGGTCATTTAGGGCACTTTTTGGGGCCTTATTCGTGATAAAACAGGGTCCAGGAAAAGTGCCCTAAATTCTCGCTAAAAACGCATATTTTTCTTCCATTATCGGCGAAAGGCGCCCATCTCTGATCGCCCGATAACCACGCCCCAGTTCCGCCTTCACCACGCCTTCGACACGCCCCCATCAACTTTGTCCGCATCCGCGACGGAGTGCAGTTGAAAACATCCAAATTTGCCTTTCGATTATACCGCTTATTCGTTTTTGTGAGATAAACATCTATCTCCCGATTTGGGTCGCAATATAGGCGTTTTTCTTTTTCAATTATAAGCTGGATTGTGTGTATTGGTTACTACTACTACTACTTATCATTTCTATAGTGCTACTAGAAGTACGCAGCGCTGTACACTTGAACATGAAGAGACAGTCCCTGCTCGACAGAGCTTACAATCTAATTAGGACAGACAACAGGACAAACAAGAGATAAGGACAAAGAGTAGCAAGATTCCGGAATCCCAAACAATAGCAAGATTCTGGAATCCCAAAGACTACTACTACTACTTATCATTTCTATAGTGCTACTAGACATACGCAGCGCTGTACACTTGAACATGAAGAGACAGACCCTGCTCGACAGAGCTTACAACACTAGTGTTTCTTCACTTGCACATTTTGAAGTATTCTAATTATTTACATGTGTAAATGGCCACATACACATAGACTTCATAGAACACCAACTAGCAGAAAAGCACATGCCACTTTGCCGGTCGATATGCGCATGGGTGGAGCTTACAGATACACATGTAAATTCTACCATTTATGCGCATGGCATTAACATCTAGGTGTGAGCATTTGCATCTAGTTACGAGTCAATGGCTGACATAAGTGGGTGTGCTTGAGTGCGCCATGTGGATAATATTCTGCATTGCGCACGTCACTTGACGACATGTCCATGATACATCCATGCTTCACCCATGAATACACCCCCAGACAGTTGCACACTAAGGGGTCTTTTTACTAAGCCGTGCTAAAAAGTGGCCTGTGCTACTTTTAGCATGTGGGTTCCCCAAGCGCTAAGGCCACATTTAGTGTGGCAGTAGAGGAGTGTGGTAGCCGTGTTAGTCCACTCTTAAGGTTATCAATAGAAATCAAACAAAATAAAACATGGAAAAGAAAATAAGATGATACCTTTTATATTGGCAGTAAAATGGCTGTGTTTTTTCTTTTTTTTTTTGTAATTATTATGTGGCCATTACTTCAGGAGCCCATACCATCACCTATTTAGCAGGCACTAAGGGTGATTGTGCTAGTTCCGCGCTAATTGGGCAGCATGCGGCAATGTGCCCATGCTACCCAATTAGTGCAGGGGATGCCTACTGTCCACACATTTGCATATGTCCTGCTCTAAAAAAATAGCAAACATTTTGCAGCATGGGATTAGCGCATGCTGAGTGGCACACTACCGCAGAACACCTAGGCCTACCGTGGCTTGGTAAAACGGCACTTAAGTGAGTTAAGTGCACAGTTATTGGTGCCCATCATTTATGTAAGTGCTAGTAATTCTATAAACTAGGTGTCAGCTTACAGAATTACCTTTTATGCACGCACCAGTTTTCTGTCTTGCTACCTTTTGAACGAAGTGACTTGCAAACACGGTTACTTTGTAGGAGCTCAGTAAAGACAGAATTCAATTACAGGAGGCAGTAGCTAGAATTTCTGAAGTTGCCACCAGGGGAGTTTTCTGAAATAGGATTTCTAGGATACTATAAAATCCTGAGAGAAATTGCTGTGAGAAACTGCTGGCATTCTTTGAATGCTGAAATGGCTACAGAGAATTGGGTGAACAGCCATGTTTGCTTGTGATGCATCCATGATCCTTTGGACACTGAAACAGCAATATTTGTTGTGTAAAGCAGTCACGGCAACTGCTGAAAGGAAGCTGTGTTTGCTTGCTGGGCATCTGCTTAAGAAGTGTGGATTTCAGCTGGATATATACAAGGCATTTAAACAGAGAAAAGCAACCTGGCAAGTCTCCCGCATTCAGTGGGAGACTCATCTCTTGCACTCCCTCTGAAGAATTCCCACTGATCAGCCTCTCCTTCCATGATTGGCAGCAGGAGATGCATTAATAAGACATCATCTCCTGCTACTGCAGGACCAGTCTCATGATAAGAACTGCAAAATCTCACAGCTGTTATCGCAAGACTAGTTCCGTGTTAGCAGGAGATGACGTCTAAGGTGTCTCCTGCTGGCAGAGGGGCAGGCGACTGAGGTCTGTCAAGGGGAGGAGCCAGGAGGTAGAATGGGCAGGTCTGGGCAGAGTCGCTGGGTGGAGCTGAAGCATGCATGGGCAGAGCTAAGGGCATGGCTTAAAGTCTTCCTTTTAAAGACCTGGCCCCCTTGGCAGCTCTGGAAAAGAGAAGGAAGAATAACTTTGTTCATGTTGAGATACTATCAGGCTCATTTTCGAAAGAGAAGGATGCCCATCTTTCGACACAAATCAGAAGATGGGCGTCCTTCTCACAGGGTCACCCAAATCGGTATAATCAAAAGCCGATTTTGGACATCCCCAACTGCTTTCCATCACAGGGACGACCAAAGTTCATGGGGGCATGTCGGAGGCGTAGCGAAGGCAGGACTTGGGCGTGCCTAACACATGGATGTCCTCGACCCATAATGGAAAACAAAAATGGTGTCCCTGATGAGAACTTGGACGACTTTACTTGGTCCTGTTTTTCTCATGATCATGGCACAAAAAGATGGCTGAAATGACCAGATGACCACCGGAGAGAATCGGGGATGACCTCCCCTTACTCCCCCAGTGGTCACTAACCCCCTCCCACCCTCAAAAAAAATCTTTAAAAAAATGTTGTGCCAGCCTCAAATGTCATACTCAGGTCCATCACAGCAGTATGTAGGTCCCTGGAGCAGTTTTAGTGGATGCAGTGCACTTCAGGCAGGCAGACCCAGGCCCATCCCCCTCCTACCTGTTACACTTGTGGTGGTAAATGTGAGCCCTCCAAACCCCACCAGAAACCCACTGTACCCACATCTAGGTGCCCCCCTTCACTCGTAAGGGCTATGGTAGTGGTGTACAGTTGTGGATAGTGGGTTTGGGGGGGAGGGTTGGGGGGCTCAGCACACAAGGTAAGGGAGCTAAGTACCTGTGGGCAATTTCTGAAGTCCACTGCAGTGCCCCCTAGAGTGCCCAGTTGATGTCGTGGCATATCAGGGGGACCAGTGCACTACCAATGCTGGCTCCTCCCATGACCAAAGGGCTTGCATTTGGTCATTTCTGAGATGGGCGTCCTTGGTTTCCTTTATCGTCGAAAATCAGAAACGACCAAGTCTAAGGTCAAGTCAGATGACCATCTCTAAGGACAACCTAAATTTCAAGATTTCGGCATCCCCGACCATATTATTGAAACAAAAGATGGACGTCCATCTTGTTTCAATAATACGGGTTTCCCCGCCCCTCCTTCTGGACATTTTGCGAGGACGTCCTCAGCAAAACTTGGGCATCCCTTTTGATTATGCCCCTCCACGAGACTACGCATCAAGGTTTGCAAGGTGCAGAAACAGCAGTGACCCAGAGATGCATTGGCTTGAATCCTTACACAACATACCAGACCTTCCCTTGGAATTCTGCAATTGTGTGTCTTAAGTCTGACCACCTGTGATGCACTAAGACTGAGCTCTCCCCCCACCCCACTCTTCCAAGTTCTATGAATGCTTCCTTAGGGTTACCATACGTCCGGATTTACCCGGATATGTCCTCTTTTTGAGGACATGTCCGGGCAACCGGGCGGGTTTTTCCAATCTGCCCGTTTGTCCGGATTTCTGGACATACGGGCAGGCTGGCAGGCGGGCCATCCTATAGCCTCCCCTCCCCTTACTTACTACTGCCCTGGTGGTCTAGTGACCTCTTCCGCCTTTGGGGCAAGAAAGAGCCCCCTCTTTCCTGCCTGGAGCGCTGCCCTGCATGCATCCTTCCTGTTCCTGATCTCAGCGCTGATTCAAAATGGCCACTGAGAGTTGAAGTGACCTGCGAAAGGGGGCAGGGTGTGAAAGGGGGCAGGGCGGGTGTGAAAGGGGCATGGTGGGTGTGGTGGGGGCGGGGCATGTGCCCTCCTTTTTGGGGGACAAAATATGGTAACCCTATGCGTCCTGCATCCCCAGCTCTGGCCAGACTGGAGAGCAGAGGCCTGGCATAAGACTCAAATTCAGGTCCCGAGCATGGCAGCGTGCAGCATTTATCACTGAGCTATAAGGCCAAATAATAACTATTTAAAAGATATGGGTTTTTGTATTTTCTGAAGGTAGTAAATGGTTTTCAGCTGGGAACTCTTCTAAGTCCTAAATTTAGGTGAATCCCAAGAGTATACTTATAGCTTTTTCTCTGAAAGCAAAATTTTATATCCACATTTATGCATTGAATTCAATTCCCTTCTTCTCATTTCCTAAGAATGAGGTAGGCAGAGATGATTGTTTTGTGTCTCCAAATACTGTGAGTGAGTCACACAGGTTTTGAATACTGAAACCTACAGGCCATGAATATTCAGAATCCCAGTGGATAGGATAAAATACCTGAGTCACTAGGGAAGAGAACATTTGTGGATTAGTAAATGCAAATATATTAATAAGTGAATTAATCATAAAATATTTAAGCACAAAAGGAGGAATGATAGACTATGTAGCAGCAGAAACAATGTTATAAAACACCCTTATGTTACCTGAGTCTTGGAGGGAAATAATTGAGTGAGATGGTAGGAAAATTACCTGACATCTCACATTTCTGAGGATTATCCCCAATTTCAGCCCCGTGTCCTCAGTTCTAATGTCTCTTACAACTTCTTATCAGCAGGTCTAGGAGCAGGGGCTAGATTCTTCCATCACTCTACCCCTTTCCTCATATATTTATCATTCATTAACAGGGGCTGATTGAGTGTGGTCTGGGCCCCTGGACGCTGAGGGTGGTCTGGGCCTCCCGCCATGCTGCTACCCCCCTACCGCTGCAGCCGATTCCCCCGCTGCCCCAGTCCTACCTGAAGGGCCATGGTAGTCTAGTGGTCTCTGCGGTGGGGCGCATGTTCTTTCCTGCCCTCTGCGTTGCTGCTATTCCCCTGCCTGCCGCCGTGTTTTCAAAATGGCGTCCGATACTTCCCGCAGTAGTCTCGTGGGTCTCGACAGTCTCATGAACTTCCACAGGGAGTCTCGGCTGCCATTTTTAAAATACGGTGGTGCCGGGCAGGGGGAATAGCGGCAGGACAACAGGCAGGAAAGAACACGTTCCCCCCTGCAGAGGCCACTAGATCACCAGTGGTGCGCCTTTAAAGGTAGGACCCGGGAGGTTTGTAGTGTGCGATGGGCATCCAGGCAGAGCCTCTGTTTGTTTGTTTGTTTGTTCATTTATAACCCTCAAGTATTTAAATGACTGACAGGTGAATTTTCGAAAGAGAAGGGCGCCCATCTTCCGACACAAATCGGGAGATGGGCGTCCTTCTCTCAGGGTCGCCCAAATCGACATAATCGAAAGCCAATTTTGGGCGTCCTCAACTGCTTTCCGATGCGGTGATGACCAAAGTTCTGTAAACTGTGCCTAACTTTAGGTATAGTTTATAAAATCATGCTAGTCATCCTGCTTATTTTCAAACGAGAAGGCCGGCCATCTTCCGACACAAATCGGGAGATGGCCGGCCATCTCCTAAACCTGGCCAAATCGGTATAATCGAAAGCCGATTTTGGCTGGCTTCAACTGCTTTCAAGGGGGCGTGTCGGCACCGTACCGAAGGCGGGACTGGGGAGTGATTAAGAGATTGACGTCCTCGGCCGATAATGGAAAAAAGAAGGACGTCCCTGACGAGCATTTGGCCAACTTTACTTGGTCCATTTTTTTTCACAACCAAGCCTCAAAAAGGTGCCCGAACTGACCAGATGACCACCAGAGGGAATCGGGGATGACCTCCACTTACTCCCACAGTGGTCACCAACCTCTTCCCACCCAAAAAAAAATAAATTTAAAAACATTTTTTGCCAGCCTCTATGCCAGCCTCAAATGTCATACCCAGCTCCATCACAGCAGTATGCAGGTCCCTGGAGCACTTTTTAGTGGGTGCAGTGCACTTCAGGCAGGCGGACCCAGGCCCATCCCTCCCTACCTGTTACACTTGTGGTGGTAAATGTTGAGCCCTATAAACCCCCCAACCCCCCCCCCCCCCCCCCAAAACGCTGAGTGCCGTCCTTGGAACTGGAAAGAGGAATCAAAAATGAATTTAAATCAATCTCCTCTACAAATCTTTCCTTCCAACGCTTCACAAATACATTAGATAGGATCAGTCGCAGTGCCGATCCCTGTGACACTCCACTGCTCACCTTCCTTTTCTCTGAGCAAACTCCATTCGCCACCACCCTCTGTCATCTGTAC
Organism: Microcaecilia unicolor; assembly: GCF_901765095.1. Taxonomy (NCBI): domain Eukaryota; kingdom Metazoa; phylum Chordata; class Amphibia; order Gymnophiona; family Siphonopidae; genus Microcaecilia; species Microcaecilia unicolor. Next base: position 338,170,827 of record NC_044034.1, read on the forward strand.
GTCAACCAGTTTCCAATCCATTGAAGGAAGAGAGAAGGAATGGGCAAATGCTTAAAAGACGTGCTTCTGATGATCTAAAAAAAAAAGTGAAGGAAACTGCCCTGAGCTGTGGTGAGACTGGACATGCGGAGATCCATGCATGAACTCTGGGAATCATATTTCAGCTCTGTGATTCGATATTGTGAAGGCAGATTTCACAGCCCCGGGGTGAGGAGGAAAGGTAGGCTTAGCCATCACATAGCAGTGATAACTACTGACCAGACTGAATGCTGCACACATAATCAGGCTGCAGAGGAATATGGCTTGTGGTTTCTAGGCAAGTCTTGTGATTGCTGGGTTAAAAATTTGGGAAAATAATCCCTGAATAGATTCAGTGAATGCTCATAGCGCTATGATACTGCTAAGAGGACCAATTCTGATTAAGCTGGAAGCCTAAATGAGTGGACCAGAAAATAAAAGGGCTGTGAATGTTTACAATGAGGCCAATATTCAAAGGTCTTAAGTTGCTATCTTTCAGACTTAAGCTCCTAAATTGGCCTCTTTGAAAATTTACTAGGCCTAAGTTTCTAAATTAATGTTCATAGTTTCACTAGGCTCCTATTTTGGAGGCTAAACTGTGGGTGGTAACAAGGAGCTCATCTTTTTTTGAAAATCAGGCCCAATACTTTTTTGACCTACTTTCTGAAGAGAAAAAAAAAACGGGTTTTTGAGATTGCTTTGTGTGTGTGGATGTGTGTCCTCTGCTGTCTTGATTAATTTAGCAACTGCAGTGGACATAAAGGAAGAACATTACATTTACAAACAACACATCATATCTTTCTACAGCTCTGAAGATTCTGTCGCCACTCCAACCCGCCTACCACCGCATGCCTTGCAGCTCTGATCTCTATTATACAGTGTGACTTAACACAGAGGGGGCGGGAAATGGGATTCTCGCACAACAGAATCATCCTTCTCTTGAGACCTGAAATACACAAAAGGAATATTATAAACTGTGCAACTACATATATGAAAACCAAATACATCTCAAATTCACACATGTTCCTGTGGAGTAGTACCCTATGATATAGAACACTAGGCTGAGAAACAGAGAAACCCAGCTCAAATCCCACTATAGTTTCTTGTGATCATGGGCAATTTACTTAACCCGCCATTGCCTCATCTCCCCTTACGTTCCCGCCCGTAACCTCCGTTCACAGGACGTTCACAGGATAAATCCCTCCTCTCAGTACCCTTCTCCACCACCGCCAACTCCAGGCTCCGCTCATTCTGCCTCGCCTCACCCTATGCTTGAAACAACCTTCCTGAGCCCTTACGCCAAGCCCCCTCCCTGCCCGTCTTCAAGTCGTTGCTTAAAGCCCACCTCTTCAATGCTGCGTTCGGCACCTAACCCTTACCGTTCAGTGAATTCAGACTGCCCCTATCGGACCGACCGTTCACTTGTCTATTAGATTGTAAGCTCTTTGAGCAGGGACTGTCTCTCTTTGTTAAATTGTACAGCGCTGCGTAACCCTAGTAGCACTCTAGAAATGTTAAGTAGTAGTAGTAGTACAAACTTAGGGTTGTTGTTTTTTTTTACTAAGGCACGCTAATGGATTTAGCATGTGCTAATGAATAGCATGCGCTAAATGCTAAGAAGCCCATAAGTATAAAATGGACTTCTTAGCATTTAGCTCACACTAATTGTTAACGCACGCTAAATCCGTTACCGCACCTTGGAAAAAGGGCCCCTTAGGTTATGAGCCCTCCCAGGACATGGAAATACCTACTGCACCTAAACACACCTTGAACTACAACTGAAATAGACATGAGCCAAAATCCTACTCAGTGGCGATCCTAGGTCGGCTGCCACCAAGGGCGGATCGCCGCTGCACATCCCCCCCCCCCTCCAGCGCAATGACACCCCCCCTCCCCGGTGCATCAAGCCCCTCCCAGCGCAATGACACCCCCTCCTCGGTGCATCAAGCCACCCCCCCCCCCCCCCGGTGCATTCTTGGCTGCTGGAGTGTGCAGAGAGCAGCCGCGCGCCTGTCGGCTCCACTGGCTCCCTGCTCCCTCTGCCCCGGAACAGGAAGTAACCTGTTCCGGGGCAGAAGGAGCAGGGAACCAGCGGAGCCGACAGGCGCATGGCTGCTCTCTGCACCCTCCAGCAGCGTGCACCCGGGGCGGACCACCCCCACCACCCCTCCCTTGCTACGCCACTAATCCGATTCCTACTCCTCCTTCCTGTGCTTGAGCACATGAATGAATGGCCTAGTGTTTAGAGCCATGGGCTAAGAACTAGGGAAGCCAGGGTTCAAAACTCTTGCTCCCACTGCCTCTTTTAGGGCAATTGCATTATTCTCTATTTTTTAATGCATCCTGGGACACGGAAATGCTTACTGGATCTGATCTGTAACTTACCTTGAGCTCAGATATGAAAAGCTGAGTGATTAGAGCCATAAAATTAAATCAAAGGAGCCATTATGGGGCAATTCTATAACCGGGAACCACAAGTTAAGCAACTAGATGTAACGCAGTGAGCATGAATTTTATAATGGTATCTGGGCAGGGCCGTGCCTAGGGTCTCCAGCGCCCCCCTGCAGTTGGCCCCGCCGGCGCGCCCCCCCCCCCCGAAAACGATCGCTACACTACCCGCCCTCTTCTCCCCTGATCCTTTTCCTTTTTATTTAAATTTACCTCTCCGGCGCGTGGCAGCGTAGCGTTAGTGAGAAGGAGGCGGCGCTCCCCTGCCCCGACGTGTCTTCTTCCCTTCGCTCAGTGTCCCGCCTTCTTCTGACGTCATTTCTGACGTCAGAAGAAGGCGGAACCGAGCGAAGGGAAGAGACTGACATGTCAGGGCGGGGGAGCGCCGCCTCTTCACTAACGCTACGCTGCCACGCGCCGGAGAGGTAAATTTAAACAAAAAAAAAGGACAAGGATCTGGGGAGAAGAGGGCGAGGTACAGTGGTGGAAATAAGTATTTGATCCCTTGCTGATTTTGTAAGTTTGCCCACTGACAAAGACATGAGCAGCCCATAATTGAAGGGTAGGTTATTGGTAACAGTGAGAGATAGCACATCACAAATTAAATCCGGAAAATCACATTGTGGAAAGTATATGAATTTATTTGCATTCTGCAGAGGGAAATAAGTATTTAATCCCTCTGGCAAACAAGACCTAATACTTGGTGGCAAAACCCTTGTTGGCAAGCACAGCGGTCAGACGTCTTCTGTAGTTGATGATGAGGTTTGCACACATGTCAGGAGGAATTTTGGTCCACTCCTCTTTGCAGATCATCTCTAAATCATTAAGAGTTCTGGGCTGTCGCTTGGCAACTCGCAGCTTCAGCTCCCTCCATAAGTTTTCAATGGGATTAAGGTCTGGTGACTGGCTAGGCCACTCCATGACCCTAATGTGCTTCTTCCTGAGCCACTCCTTTGTTGCCTTGGCTGTATGTTTTGGGTCATTGTCGTGCTGGAAGACCCAGCCACGACCCATTTTTAAGGCCCTGGCGGAGGGAAGGAGGTTGTCACTCAGAATTGTACGGTACATGGCCCCATCCATTCTCCCATTGATGCGGTGAAGTAGTCCTGTGCCCTTAGCAGAGAAACACCCCCAAAACATAACATTTCCACCTCCATGCTTGACAGTGAGGACGGTGTTCTTTGGGTCATAGGCAGCATTTCTCTTCCTCCAAACACGGCGAGTTGAGTTCATGCCAAAGAGCTCAATTTTTGTCTCATCTGACCACAGCACCTTCTCCCAATCACTCTCGGCATCATCCAGGTGTTCACTGGCAAACTTCAGACGGGCCGTCACATGTGCCTTCGGGAGCAGGGGGACCTTGCGGGCACTGCAGGATTGCAATCCGTTATGTCGTAATGTGTTACCAATGGTTTTCGTGGTGACAGTGGTCCCAGCTGCCTTGAGATCATTGACAAGTTCCCCCCTTGTAGTTGTAGGCTGATTTCTAACCTTCCTCATGATCAAGGATACCCCACGAGGTGAGATTTTGCGTGGAGCCCCAGATCTTTGTCGATTGACAGTCATTTTGTACTTCTTCCATTTTCTTACTATGGCACCAACAGTTGTCTCCTTCTCGCCCAGCATCTTACTGATGGTTTTGTAGCCCATTCCAGCCTTGTGCAGGTGTATGATCTTGTCCCTGACATCCTTAGACAGCTCCTTGCTCTTGGCCATTTTGTAGAGGTTAGAGTCTGACTGATTCACTGAGTCTGTGGACAGGTGTCTTTCATACAGGTGACCATTGCCGACAGCTGTCTGTCATGCAGGTAACGAGTTGATTTGGAGCATCTACCTGGTCTGTAGGGGCCAGATCTCTTACTGGTTGGTGGGGGATCAAATACTTATTTCCCTCTGCAGAATGCAAATAAATTCATATACTTTCCACAATGTGATTTTCCGGATTTAATTTGTGATGTGCTATCTCTCACTGTTACCAATAACCTACCCTTCAATTATGGGCTGCTCATGTCTTTGTCAGTGGGCAAACTTACAAAATCAGCAAGGGATCAAATACTTATTTCCACCACTGTAAGCATGGTGCGGCGGGGCGCCCCCCCAGAGGATGGTGCCCTCCTGCCATGCTTACCTCGCTTACCGTGTCGGCACGGCCCTGTATCTGGGTGCCAAGATTCCATTATAGAATCTAATATAATAATTCACACCTCCAACGTTCTGAAGCTGACTCCGTGGCAGCGTGGCAGTGAAGCCATATAGTGTTCATAGGGTTTGTAATCGCACTCCCGATCACTGCCCCGCCCTCGAGGGAATTCTGTGGTTTTGCTTCTGTTTCTGCTGTTCCTGTGGTCCCGCCCTTCTGCAAACAGGAGATGAGGGCGGAACCAGAGGCACAGATGAAACAAGCGGCGTCTGTACTTGCTGCACTTCAGTGTTGCCGGACGAGCAGGAGGTAAAACTTTTTAAACAGCAGCTGCACGTACGAAGGACTGGGGCACCCGCACACGTCCTCCTTGCTGTCAGAGGCCACAGAGACAGAGGGAGGGAGGTGCGGACATCGGAGGAGAGGGGAGACCTGGATAGAGGGGTGGTCCTGAGATGAGGGGGGCGTCCTGAGATGAGAGAGAGGGGGGGAGGGGGTGCTGCGACGACAGGGGGAGGGGGTAGGAGGGAGAGGAGGGGGGAGAACATTAATGGCAGAAGGTCTGTTCACGCTTTCCAAAAATACTAGGACTAGGGGGCATGCGATGAAACTACAGTGTAGTAAATTTAAAACAAATCTGAGAAACATTTTCTTCATCCAACGCATAATTCAACTCTGGAATTCGTTGCCAGAGAACGTGGAGAAGGCGGTTAGCTTAGCACAGTTTAAAAAGTGGCTAGACGGTTTCCTAAAGGACAAGTCCATAAACCACTACTAAATGGACTTGGGAAAAATCCACAATTCCAGGAATAACCTGTATAGAATGTTTGGACGTTTGGGAAGCTTGCCAGGTGCCCTTGGCCTGGATTGGCCGCTGTCGTGGACAGGATGCTGGGCTCGATGGACCTTTGGTCTTTTCCCAGTGTGGCATTACTTATGTACTTATGTACCTTGCTAGCGCCCGTTTCATTTCAATGAGAAACGGGCTTTTTTTACTAGTACTAACATAAGTCAGTATCAATACACCTACATTTGGGTGTGCCTCACTAATGCCATATAAATGTATGCACCTAAATGCAGCACTTTAGCACACTAGAAATCTGCAAGGGAATGGGGTTAGCAGGAATCCTGCGGTTCCCGTGGGATTCCCATGGGGATCTCCTCCATGTCCACGGGACTCCTGTGGGGATGGAAGCAGGTCCTAGGGGGATTCCGCGGGGATGGATGCAGGTTCTGCGGGGTTCCCACAGTAGTGTAGTGCCAGGCCAGCCCACCCGTCCTTTCCTTCCGCCATGGTAATTATAATAGAACTAAAAAAAATGAATGGATATGGTTGATAGCCTTGAAATCCCCATAAGCACTGAGAGGGGAAGTTATCAACATGGGGAACAAGTTATTTTACCACATGTTGGGGTATATTAGCATAGGGGATGGGCAGGGATGGAGGAGATTACTTGTGGGGACAGGCAAGGATGAAGCAGATTCCAGTATGACAGGTGGGGATGGGTGAAATTTCTGTCCTCATGCAACTCTCTAGTGCACACCCCCTTGCATTTATATGATAAGCGAGTAACGCACCACTTAGCACTCAAGTAACACTTCTGCACATAACATGCATACGTGTTAGTTCTATATAATAATTTGCACCTCCAACGTTCCATGTCTGGCTGCCTGGGTTCGTAACATCTCCTGATGTCAGCCAGCCTCCAGCATTCCATTCCCCCTCACTGTCCCGCCCTCGCGTCAAGACGTAATGACATCAGAGAGTGGAACAGTGAGAGGGAAGGGAACGCTGGAGGCGAGCTGACGTCAGGAGGGATGTTACGAACGGAACGGAAGCCTGCGCCAGCCAGCCAGAGAACGTTCAGGTACAAATCGAGGGGAGGAGAGAATCACGGGACATCGAGGGGAGGGAGGGAGGAAGGGAAGGGGAGAGCAGGGCAGAGGAGAATTGATAGAAATGGATGGGATGGGAGGACAGTAGAGGACAGAATCGTGGGACACGGATGGGAGGGCAGGGAAGAGGAGAATCGCTGGACATGGAAGGGAGGGAAGAATTGCTGGACATGGAGGGGAGGGCAGGGGAGAGAGACATGACAGCCTTCCTAGGGCCCGTTTCATTGTTGAGGAAACGGGCATGGTTCCACTAGTATTCTATCATTTACGCACGCAATTAACACAACATTAAGCAATCTATTTTAGAATGAGAGGGTGGATGCATGATGATTAACAAGGAAATATATTCCTTGTTGAGTCAGTGTTTGTAAAAGATGCAGCCGCTCACTGCCTGCTGTCTCACTGTGCTATGCTTATTTTTTCACATCTAGACCCACAAGAATAGAAACTAATTCATTTTTTCCTATCAAATTTCTCTTACCCACAAAACACACACACAATGATGATAAGTAATATGAAATCCAACATATTGCTAATCCTCGTTGAATAAAAGTGTCACAAACAATCAATGGTGAACAGACAGTACAAAATCTAACCTCACCATATCTATTTTCTGCCACATTTTCAGAGAAATGGTAAATACTTTTTTTTTTTTATATGCAAAGGAAGAACTAGGGGATGTCACAATGACTTCCAGTGGGCATCTCGATGTCAATAAAATCTTTTATTAAACAAGGCACCAATATAAGACCCGACACAGGACTGTGTTTTGGCGAACAAGACCACCTGCCTCAGGTGCCAACAGTGCTGTACATAAATAAATATATAATGTAAGAAGACCAATAACATAAATGAAACATCAGTAACATGAATATAAGGTGACATGTCATAAAATATAAATATCTGAAAGTATGACTATACAAATATAGCACACAAACTAATATTGAGCCTGCAAATAGGTGGGAAAATGTGGGGTGTAAATGTAACAAATAAATAAATAAATAAATAAATAAATAAATAAATATAAAGTAAAATAAACATACTGATACCAATCAAAATAAATAGCAATAGTAAAAACAAATCAAAACTAGTGTAAACATTAGTACAAATAGCTAAAAGTATGTTAGGATATTTTAAAAAAATATACAAAACTGTTATGAAATCAACAAGCATATTTATATGGGAACAAATATAAAAAGTGCTACTAAATATAAACACATTAAAATATACACAAAATTAGCATTTAAAACATAAACAGTCCACAGGAACTATAAAAGGTATGATAATGACAACAAGGGCAGGACGTATATGAAACTCAGCAGTGCTTGCTAAAATAAAATGCCTACTATGAATGTGGAGGAGTGGCCTAGTGATTAGGGTGGTGGACTTTGGTCCTGAGGAACTGAGTTTGATTCCCACTCCAGGCACAGGCAGCTCCTTGTGATTCTGGGCAAGTCACTTAACCCTCCATTGCCCCATGTAAGCCGCATTGAGCCTGCCATGAGTGGGAAAGTGCGGGGTACAAAATGTAACAAAAATAAAATAGATACTATTGGAGATTCTACATGGAATGTTGCTAGTATTGGAGATTCTACATGGAATGTTGCTATTCCACTAGCAGCAACATTCCATGTAGAAGGCTGCGCAGGCTTCTGTTTCTGTGAGTCTGACATCCTGCACGTACGTGCAAGACGTCAGACTCACAGAAGCCTGCGCGGCCACATTGGTGATCTGCAAGGGCCGACTTCTAGCAACATTCCATGTAGAATCTCAAATAGTAGCAACAGTGGAGGAGTGGCCTAGTGGTTAGGGTGGTGGACTTTGGTCCTGAGGAACTGAGTTTGATTCCCACTTCAGGCACAGGCAGCTCCTTGTGACTCTGGGCAAGTCACTTAACCCTCCATTGCCCCATGTATGCCGCATTGAGCCTGCCATGAGTGGGAAAGTGTGGGGTACAAATGTAAAAAAAAAAAAAAAGACACCTCCTGGTCTCCCTGTTGCCTTTGAGAGGAGAAGAATTTCCCTGGATAGCTGGGTGTGTGTCCCTTGAATGTCTAGTGATCATAATTACCATTGGCAGGTTCTAAACCCTTCCCACTAATGCTTAACTGTCCTCCTCAGGCACAGAGCCCCTGGAAGGGGGGAAACCTGGCATGGCTTCAGGAAGGGAGGTGCTACATACCTGTTGTGCTTTCCTGGAGGGAATGGAGTCAGTCCTTAGGGTAAACCAGGACTTAGATCCAGCCGTATTCTCTCTTTGAGTCAAAGTTAGGCTTGGAAACAGGTGGGGCCCATTTCTCTTTGGGGGGGGGGGGGGGGGGGGGGGGGGGGGGGGGGAGACACCAAGATAAAAAGCCTGCTGTTAGCTAGGAGAAAGAGAGAACTTTATGCAGAGGTAAATGGGCTACCCAACCCCGGGGGAAGAGGACTCTAAATTCATTGCAGTGCTTGGTCAGTGAGAGAAGGGGAAAGAACTGGAGTCTGGTTCTCACCTGGAAAATGCCGTAAGATGGGGACTGACCTACCTGAAGACAGGGAGAGAGAAATCACCTGGTCAGTGAGAGGATCATTAAGGGCATAGCGCTAAGCTGCGTCCTGCAAACTTGGGTTCAAACCTGTGAGAAACTTATGGACTCAAACTGCAAGTTCGGTTGTCCTGTAATACCCTATTAGATGATTTTTTAAAATTATTATTATTATTTTTTTTTTTTAATGTGGGTGACTGATTACTTGAATGGAAGAGTATGCCTAATGGTTAGAGTAGTGGGCTGAGAACCAGGGAAGCCCAGTTCACATTCCACTGCTCCTTGTGACCTTGGCAAGTCATTTAAGCCACCATTGCCTCAGGTACAAACCTAGGGGGTTCTTTTACATCCGAATCAACACGTACGTACCTAAATCTACACTACCCAAGTTGCAAAGGTCTTGAATATAAATCAACCTACGCAGCCAGTTTCTCCTACACCAGCACACAAATGTGGAACGAACTGCCAAGGGCCTTGAAAACCATGAACAACCAACTACACTTCAGAAAATCACTAAAAACTCACTTGTTCAAAAAGGCATATACCTTCTGACCCAACATAAATGACCTAAAGATCGTAACTCCTCAGCTAAACGAATCCTTTATGTGGCCATACCACATGATCCTATTCTACCTCAACATAACTCTGTAATTGTTTCACCCCGGGGCCTATAAACACCTCTCTGGCTCTATGTAAGCCACATTGAGTCTGCAAATAGGTGGGAAAATGTGGGATACAAATGTAACAAACAAAAAGTTTGGTTATGGAAGAAAAGTTAAACCCTTCATGTTCTGTTTTTGCATGAATCCTTTTGGCAAAGCTGAGGAAAAGTAGTTTGTGAAATGCTTGATAATTAACTTGCTGTGGGAATCGTTTTGGGTTTATTTTTCTTTTGGAGTCCTAAGCCACATGTTTGAAAGACTTGTGCTGTGTTTTGAGACTTAACTCTGCTTATGGAATTTAATTATTTTTGCTGTATATAAAAGCCTTTACGTTTTGGAACCCATTTGCTGTGTAAATGCCAGAGCTGGAGCGTTGGAAATCCCAGACTGGATCTGGATCTGGGGATTTTTCCTGGTTTCTTCAAAGGGAAGTGTAAGAGTGACACAGACCTTGCCACGCCTTGGTGCAACACTACAAGATGCAGGTCCCACCAAGCAGTAAAAGACTTAAACACAACTAACCTATGAGATGCAAATCCTATGTCAATGGTGCGAGACACTGAAATCACAGTAGTATATCCAGCAATTATTAAATATAAAAACAAAGAATCCCCTGGAGAACATCAGACTCAAACAGAACCAAACATTGTTGGTCACAATTTTGAGTAGTTTATTGATTTGCTCTTTCTGAACATTTATTGTCACCAAGGATATTTTACAGACAGATGCTTGACTCCTGAGGCAGGCTAACACAGACCATGTTGAGTCTGTATTATCTGGTTTTTCAATAAATAAACATTTTACCACCAGGGCCGGTCTTAGGCATGGGCGACAGGGGCGGTCGCACAGGGCCCCACGCTCCTAAAGGCCCCGCATCCCTGGCACGTCTGTCGTCCTGTCTCGGAACACCTCCCCGCATCCACGTTTCAGTAGAGAGCATCAGGCAGCGGGAGTGATTTCCATATCCCATCAGCTGCTGAGCCCAGAGCCTCCTCGCTGCTGCGTCCCACCCCCTTTTGATGTCACTTCCTGTTTTTGCAATGACGGGATGCAGCAATGAGGAGGATCTGGGCTTGGCACCTGACAGGATATGAAAATCGATGCCGCTGTCTGCTGCTCTCTACTGAAACGTGGTGGATGCACATCAAGGTACAGGGTGAGGTGGGCTTCCGAGAGCTCTAAACCTCCTTTTAAACTCTGATAAATTATGGCTTATGGTGGCGGGCGCAGGGGGGGAGGGTTGCAGGCACGGGGCCTCACTGAACTGGTCTGCACAGGGCCCCGCAATTGCTAAGACCGGCCCTGTTTACCACAATCAAACTCTGGAGACCAGTTTGTTTGGCTTGGCCTACATCCCTTCCCTACCTCTTTTGCTGCCCAGACTTTTCATAGGGAACCACTCCTTGTTTTCTTTCATGTCTAAAACATGTGGCCAGTAAGGGTACAACTGGACTAGACATTGTCCATGTAGTTCTAGCCGCAGTAAGTATTTATGCTTATTATTACTATGCATATCATCAAGAAACTTCAGATAGCCCAGAACACCGCAGCTAGACTAATATTTGGAAAGACAAAATATGAAAGTGCAAAACCCCTTAGAGAGAAGCTTCATTGGCTTCCAGTTAAGGAACGTACTATGTTTAAAGTTTGCACTAGGATTCATAAAGTAATTCATGGAAATGCTCCGGCCTACAAGTCAACCAACAGAAAACGATTATATATAAAGTCCACCAACAGAAAACGATTTTCTTGTTGACTGAGGAAGAAGGGAACTCCTTAGCCTTAACCCTCGTCCCTGAAGAAAGCAATTGAAACCCGCGGAATCGGGCGGTTCCAGGGGAATGTGTGAAATGAATGTTTTTCAGCGAGGCAAGATAAGTGCACAGCTTTTTCACCAAGTATTTATACATTTTTAAAGTGATTTTAATAGCACTGTGGTGAAGGGAAGCAAATTAAAAATGAGCAAAATGTTGCTCCCCAAAAAAAATCTTTTAGAGTAACCCGATGAAAGAAGTGCTATACCACTATATAGCAGCTTTATTGTCTGCATAAATTGTGGGAAAGATCTGAGGGTACTCTATATACATACAAAAATTTACATATTAAATTATACTTGTGTGAGCTGTGACAAACATTTTTTACAATTGGGTGGTTTTTAGTCCTGGTTTGTGTACTAGCCGGCCTACAAGTCAGACCTTATTGATTTGCCACCCAGAAACGTTAAAAGATCACAACGCACATTCCTGGGACTTCATGTCCCTAGCTGTAAAATACAAACTAATACATGCATCCTGTTTTTCTTACATTGGCACTCAGTTGTGGAATGCATTACCACTTGATCTGAAAACTATTCACGACTTAATCAACTTTCGAAAAGCATAAAAACTTTTCTCTTTAACAAGGCCTACCATAATAATCAATGCATCACTAATTACTTGAACGTCTGACCGT